>NC_135552.1:22162180-22212180 GCF_964340395.1 Glandiceps talaboti
ACGGGTCTACCTGTCATAAGCAACTGAACTGTAAAACACTTTTAATTGAGTTGACGAATTATAAAAAAAAAAACCCTCCAATCTAGAGACACCAGTGGCAATACATTCTCTTGTTCCCGTCTGGAAGGTTGGGGAATACCCCAATACACGAGTATATCTTCCCAGGATGTCTTGCCACCACTGACAATACATTGTGTGGTCGATTTGGAGGTGGGAATGTTGACTGAATGGGTTGGCAATCATGCTGTGTGGTGTGTGAATGTGTCAACTGGATGACAATGGTGATCGTCCACAAACAGAAAGTTGTCAATCTTTTCTGAATACTAAACCGTAAACGCAATGTGCCAATCACTGCCATGCACAGCTACAGAACAGTGTTAGTCAGTTGACACTTGACACAATACATGGTCTCACTCGCTTCTTGTATATACGGCTCCTTCACGACTTTCCAAGTATGCAGGTGTTCATCGTTGTTATACGCGAAATTGTTTGTAGCTCATAACATACTACCATAGAGGTAGAAACACTTCCTACCTCCATGATACAACTCACAACGATCATGAAAACTATTTCCAAACTTGTACAATCCAACAAAATCTGGTTGTCAATGAACTGTCTAACTAGTATCGGTAAATGCAAACTGTAAACTTCAATATTGTTTTCATATAGAAATCTAAGGAAACAAGCAAGACACAAAGAATACGATGTCGCTGTACACACATGCGCACATTCATCAATAAGGGCGGCCATACTTTATTGTTTAATTTCTCATCGTAACACTGTAAAATGACGGGTATGTCGGATGTTAAAAAAAAAGAAGAGAAAAAGAGAGAAAGAATTAAGGTGTAGCTGTCGATGATACTTTCAGTTTATAATAATACACTAACAGTCTGAATGTAACAGTCTTACAGTAAATAAGCAACTGTGAATCAGTCATTAAAGCTCGCGAATTTAACGATATTGTTCGTTCAACTTCAGATACGCGCTTGTGGGCCCGCCATCTTCTTCATATCTTACCATCATGTTGTGACTTTTTCTAATTCTGCCGTAGAGTGCAGTTTTTAGCATATCGCTAGATTGAAGAAATAATCGGTTAATTAGGTCATGAAAAGTACAAAATTAATTAGTACAGCCGCCCTAAGCCCAGTACTTGATGACGCGTACGATCCGGGATAAAAGTGATTTATTTCTGAGTCCTTGATTCTGGCTAAAGTGTAAAGAACTTATCACAAGTTGCACCGCTTCTGAACAAATCATATGTTTGTGACCAAGTTGATTAAAATATTCTCGCTAGTAGCGATTTGAAAACTTATTAGTGATAAAAATCAAAAGATCAATAACTCTATGAATGCATGTCTTTTAGAAAACTTGGAATTAGCGACATCAAAACTGAAGATGAAATATCTGCCGCTAGAGGGCGCCATTACTAAGAAAATGAATTTCCAGAATAGTAGAATGTGCATGGTCTTAGTTAAGCACATACAATGTACTGCAATTATCGAGTCTAATCATAAATTTTATAAAAATATCAATCCTTATTGCTAAAAATTTAGTGTGCTCTTCGTTCAAGTGGCAATCAATTGAACATAATAAGGTAAAGACAATCTTAAAATTGCAGTGTAACCAGCAAAATGTGTGTGATTAGTCAGTTTAAAACCCCAATATCTACAACTGAAACTGCTATAAATTCCTATCAATATCCCACAAGTTTACAATTGATGACTTGTAAGGTGGCCAAGCAGTTAGCTAGTGTTCCCCTTAACACTGCAGTCTTGGTTTGAACCAGCCCAGAGTCAGCTGGGTTTGATTAAACATTTCCTAGATCTGTATATATTAAAGGGGGTGATGCTCAGTTTGACCCTACCAAGCAATGCCGGTTTTCTCCAGGTACTCCAGTTTCTTCCTGCTTTACCACAGGGGCACTTAGATGCTCCACAAGTTGCAATATTATTTGAATTTTAGAATTTAGTGTGGATTAATAAAGTATATATTATAATAAAAAATTATTGGCGAAACTAGAATACGTTTACACATGGATAACAAGATACAGTACCACCAATGACTAGTACACAGGTAGTAACTCAACCAATGACTAGTAAACAGGTGGTAACTCAACCAATGATAAGTAAACAGGTGGTAACTTAACCAATGACTAGTAAACAGGTGGTAACTCAACCGATGACTAGTCAACAGGTGGTAACTTAACCAATGACAAGTCAACAGGTGGTAACTCAACCAATGACTAGTCAACAGGTGGTAACTCAACCATTGACTAGTCAACAGGTGTTAACTCAACCATTGACTAGTAAACATGTGGTAACTCAACCATTGACTAGTAAACAGGTGGTAACTCAACCAATGACTAGTAAACAGGTGATAACTCAACCAATGACTAGTAAACATGTGGTAACTCAACCAATGACTAGTAAACAGGTGGTAACTCAACCAATGACTAGTAAACATGTGGTAACTCAACCATTGACTAGTAAACATGTGGTAACTCAACCAATGACTAGTAAACATGTGGTAACTCAACCAATGACTAGTAAACAGGTGATAACTCAACCAATGACTAGTAAACAGATGGTAACTCAACCAATGACTAGTAAACAGGTGGTAACTCAACCAATGACTAGTAAAGAGGTGGTAACTTAACCAATGATTAGTAAACAGGTGGTAACTCAACCAATGACTAGTAAACAGGCGGTAACTTAACCAATGACTAGTAAAGGGGTGGTAACTTAACCAATGACTAGTAAACAGGTGGTAACTCTACCAATGATTAGTAAACAGGTGGTAACTCAACCAATGACTAGTAAAGGGGTGGTAACTTAACCAATGACTAGTAAACAGATGGTAACTTAACCAATGACTAGTAAAGAGGTGGTAACTCAACCAATGATTAGTAAAGTGGTAACTCAACCAATGACTAGTCAACAGGTGGTAACTTAACCAATGACTAGTAAACAGGTGGTAACTTAACCAATGACTAGTAAACAGGTGGTAACTCAACCATTGACTAGTAAACAGGTGGTAACTCAACCAATGACTAGTCAACAGGTGGTAACTTAACCAATGACTAGTAAACAGGTGGTAACTTAACCAATGATTAGTCAACAGGTGGTAACTTAACCAATGACTAGTAAACAGGTGGTAACTCAACCAATGATTAGTAAAGTGGTAACTCAACCAATGACTGTCAACAGGTGGTAACTCAACCAATCAGGAGGAATGAAGTATATCACAGAAACATTTCAAGGTTTTTTTTTCAACAAAAAAAGGTAAAAACTGATTTAAAAAAAATAGTTCATATTATGGGACTTTGCAGAATAACTCAAAGAATCAAGTAAATGGTGAAATTTACAATCTTGTTTATTGTCGCTGTGATCAGAAAGAATAAATTCAAGTTGTTTTTTTAATATATTCAGAAAGAAAAATTACAACATTGCACCATAAAGTTGCAAAACTTGTCTATTCATAGAAACATTTGGATCCAAATACTTTGCTATCTGATAAAAATACATGTGAAAGGAAAGCTGAGTACAAAAGAAAAAGTACTACATATTTGGTTTTAAAAAATGAATGATTGGAGATTGTAAGATCAGTGCACAAAAATAGCCAACATCACACAAAGGGCATTTCATGTTTTTTAGAATATAATAATACAAACAAAAAGACCACACACATCTGCTTGACTAATGCAATTTTAGTTGAATTACTTATCTGTTAAGTAAGTTCCATGGCTCTTGAATAGTTATTTTTCTCAGTGTCTTTCTCTCCAACATATACATAAAATATATATGAAAATCGTATTTAAATTTGGAATATGATTTTTTTGAGGTGGAAAAAAAGTGCACAAAAAATCCAGATTCCACAACAAAATTGTGTACAAACGATTTTTTAAATGCCTCTATTTCAGTATGACTGTAAAATTACCTGACTACTATCTTCCATATTCATTTACAAAAATCTCAAATATTGACAAAAATGGTTAATTATGATATTAATATTGGTACCGCGGCTGGTTGACATGTCAGAAATATTTGGCTATTGACTGTTAAAGTGCCCCTGTCATCAGAGATACAACGACATGACTGTTATGTTTATGAACACTTTTCCCGTTCAGTTGGCATACCGGTAGTGTCTATTCTTAAAAGCAAAATGGCAAACGTATATCACGCTGGAAACCAACCTGATGTGACTACAGTCACCGTTATTCTGAAAACATAACTGGTAATGTTTTAAGAATTTCTGGTGAACATCCAGGACTTATTCTAATTTCTGTTTTAATCAATCTGTACACAGCTTTCAAACTAGACTGCTATTTCTGACTTATGGTAACGAAAAGATCACCTTGTCAGGCAAAGGGGATTTTAGTTATTTCCAGACTAGTCATTCAATAAATCTGTATCATCCAAACGTTTCCACGACATACATGTACAAAGACTGGATATTACATTTTTGTGTGGCAACTAGGCACTCATTATTACTATGTAGTCTCCAGTTCACTGTATAGCCAAGATTAGCATTCATCATGTATGCCTCCCTGATGACTATTGCACTTACAGCACAAGATCCAAACATACCTACAGCACACAAAAAATAAAGAATAATCTCTATATATTCATTGCAATGGTGACCACCACCCCTCCTACCTCCAGGCATAATGTGTCTCTGTATAAATTTTGCATATTTTCTATTCCCTGAATCAGGAGATAGCTTAACTCATTTGAAACCCACTTTGGATGAAAATCGCATCACTGTAAAGTTCTCTTGTTATTCTAGATTATTTGGGGTTTCAACTTCTCAGGTGAAAACCCTGCTCTTGTTTATACAAGAGGAACAACTGAAGTGACATCGGATTTTGAACACGTTCCTGACTTGACATCACAAGTGTAACCAGAAGGACAACAATGCACACCATCACTGCAGCATTCCGCCTGTGAATATAAGGAAGATAATATTAGTCAGTCTCAGGAACATAACTCGGCTATTTTACAACATAGACAGACCTATCCACTCCAGCTAATGACAGTTTGTAAAGGATGCTGATATTGCTGACAGGACTCTGGAGATGACAGAATGGTTATGAAGAATCCACCATTGGTAATGGACAGCAGCCATATTGTTCTGTATATAGTTGTGCACATCAAGTAACTCAGATAACAACAGTTACAGACAACTCACATGTTGTAACAGACAGCAACCATATTGTTCGGTTGATAGCTTACAACATGCATCAAGCCAATGACATGACAAAGGTAATAGGCAACTCACCTGTGGTAACACAAAACCATATTGTCCAGTTGACAGTTTACAAAATTTGTTATCAATAGCATAAATAGGTCAGATGAAAGCTGTTACAGACAAACTCACCTGTAGTAACAGACAGCAACCGTGCTGTCAAGTTGATGGCTTGGAACATATATCAAGCCACTGAGATGACAATGGTAATATACATATACAACTCACCTGTGGTAATGCAAAACAACCACATTGTCCAGTAGACAGTTTACAACATTTATTAACATTAAGTAGCTCAGACGACAACAGTAATGCACAACTCTCAACTGTGGTTATGAACCACAACCTTATTGTCCAGTAGTCAGTTTTACAGTATTTCTTACCATCAAGGCACTGAGATGACAATGGTAACAGTCAACTCAACTTTGGTAGTGGACGATAACCATACTGTCCAGTTTATGACATTTATTGCCATCAACCAACTTATATGACAACAGAAACATATAACTCACCTGTGGTAACGGACAACAACCATACTGTCCAGAAGCTAATTTACAACATGTATTGCCATCGGGACATTGAGACTGGTCTGGACACATGACAGCATCAACGTAGCCAACAAGACCTGGTGTTTTCTCAAACCATGGAATGAACATAGCACCCCTGATACACTTTCCAGTTTTAATGTCACATTTCATATAATCTGGACAACAATGTAGTTTATCTTCACAACAGATTGCCTAAAAAAATGATAGAAGTTGGGTCAATCAACAACACTGAAGAGGAAGATACAGCAGAAACATGGAATAATCACCAAAAGACTGTGTATCATACACATTTTGTGTTCCCTAAGAATGACGTAGATAATTAAGAAAAAGGCTTCCCACAGACCATTCATTACAAATATAAACAACACTACACCCCTGCCGACAATCAGGCACCAGATAGCACAAACATCACCATGGCGACCCATGAAAGTGCTCAATATTAATTTACCACGTACAACAAGTAACTACACAGGCAAGTGTTAAAAGGAAAAGTTCAATCAGACTTATTACTGTCATTAGTACATTTGTATTGATTACTGTTATCAGTCCAGTCAGATTTATCTATGCCTTTCGTACATTTTACTGATTAACAAATACAATGAATGTCAAGACAACGATACTGTGGTATAAGTGATGTCATCATCAGAGATTTTCCCCTTAACATTTGCAAGAAATCCCTAAAATGGCGGAACACATGTAAAGTGCAGTATGGCTCTTTCAATACAAGATTTCAAAGTTCAGTATATTACAATATGCTATTGTATCACCCAATATCTTATGTAAGCTGACAGCAGTATTAAACCCATACAAATGTACTAAATGCAGAAATAAGCCTGACTGGATCTTTCCTCTTGAGATATACACATACTACAAAGTATTGAACATTTGTGGACAATCCATAGATATGTACTTACCTTTTCAATCGGACAACAGGCAAACTGGCCATTAGGCATCTCACAACAGGTATTTTTGTCGGGACATTTGGTGCGTTCATCAGGGCAGGTCACTAGTCTGACATCCCTAAGAGCTGGCTGCTTCTCAACCCATGGTAGGACATGGGTATTTCCCTTAAGACATGTACCAGCAGATACATCACATTTGTACCCCGATGGACAACAGTGAAGGCCATCACTACAGCAAACTGCACTTGGCAAAGGACAACAGCCATACTGTCCAGTTGATAACTTACAGCAAGTGTTACCACTTGGACAGGAGGAACCATCTGGACACGTAACGTCTGTCACAATTTCTACCTGCAAAGATAAATATTCAAATGTGTTATATTCATTATCATAACCACAAGAGTCTGAATACCATTTATTTTTCTCATTTCACATGAAGGGGAGACCATTTCATTTTAGTTGGAGTCACAAAAGTTAAATGGTGAGAAGTGGCTTGTTTGGAATCTGCTGGTTTGAGCCTCGTCAATACCTTGGCACCTACAACCACAGATTTAATTGTCTAATTCTGATAAAAAAAGTTCTGATCAGCAGAATTTCTAGGCAACTGTTGCAAGGGTTGTAATAATAACCATAATAAGGTGTTGCACTGTCTTAGATGGTGATTTTGAGAAAAGGACAAAGTTACACATATAATATTTTATTTGGAAACTATTATCAGGTCAGGTTTGTTCCTTATAATGCAAATAATAATGGTTGTCTATGAAAAATTTAAGAATTGGGAAAATATTGTTGAATTATGTTGACAAACTGACCAACCTATCCAGTCAGACAGTACGTCATTAGTCATCAACTTACAAATAATGTCTTGTACTATACTTTAGTGAAATGCTAAAAATACCTTTAGGACTCGGGTACATTTTACCAATGCCCTATGTTTTATAGAAACATTGTTCAATCAATTTAAAACACAATTGTAGAAAGTAGAAATTATTTCATATTGTCAAGGAATAATTTCAAAAGAAGTAAGAAACTTCTATTACAATACACATCATAAAAGTGAACTTCCATTATGGTATTACATAGAAATTTCATTTCACACTTAACACACACCGAGGAAAAGTTACTAAATAGCTGTGGACTTCCCATTTAACTTTAGCCTAAGGTTCACATAAGTAATCACTTTAATAAGACTAATAATAATAACTTTATTGCCAGAAATTATGGCTCTAAACTTATCTACAAATGTACAAAATATCGACATTTACAAGTCACATGAGCCAAAAACAGATAAGGTAGAGAATTACAAAACAAATTTCTGGCATGGACAAATGTCCATTCTGTGCATGTGTTTGTAATTTCCTCATCTACTGAAATGTCACCATTCATAAATATATTAGGACGCAACTAATGTACGAACAGACTGGACTTGACATTAAAGTACTTTGTTTCCAAAACTAAGGCCTCAGCTTATCCTACTAAGTGTAAGACTGATAATAAATCTGATATCACCATCTCATCTAAAATTTAGTAAACCATTAAAAAAATTCTAAAATGAATTTTCCAAACAAAATATATGAAAAGTTGAAAAGATTGGGATTACGTATATGGAAAATCATTCTTGTTCTAACGCTGACCTTGCATTCAATGATGCAGAAATAAACCACAGGAGAAGTTTGTCTGGATCAAACTACACAGCCACAACCTAGTAACCAACATATGGTAACAACTATAGAGGGCGCCATACAACATTCCCTGGATAAGTTACTAGTATGTCACGCTATATCAAGAGATTTAATGATTTTACATATATTGTAAACACACTGTGAAAAGCTAAGATCTGCTCACTTGACTGACTGATGTTGCTGGAATATGTGTCAATGTTGGAAGAGTCTTATCACCGTCGTAACATTTCATGGTACCCTTGGATTCTGAACACTTAAAACCATTGGGACAGCAATGTACCTTATCCTGACAGCAGACAGCCTGTGACAAAAATATTCCTAAATATAATCAGAACATGTCCTCAAAATACAAGATTTATTTCTTACTCACTACATGTACAGTACTACCTACTACTCAAACCAAATGCTCTTATATGTGTAATTACCATGGAAACTATCACCACTGAAATGATTCACCCTTGAATGGATGTTAGATCATAACAAATATGACGAAGATGAATTGAATAGGAGACATCACTACTGTCTGAAATGACTATGCTCTTGAGGAATTATGACTATGCTCTTGAGGGATTAATTTCTTTTGAAATGTCACAACTATTCTATTCAATGACATATATATATATAATTATATATACGGCTTGAAACCTGTTACTTGTGAAATGACTCCACTGTTGAAGGGCTCCATTACTCATGAAAAGTCTAAAATTACTTCGGGATTTACATCTGTACATGTATATGAATGTATATTCCCACAGCTTGTAATACAGCCAATTCTCCTGGAAATATCCAACTTTAACTATTACTTCATGACTGAAATTTGTACAAGGAACGACTGAACCACTGGAATGGCCTTCTCCTTGAAATGACATGTATGATACATGGACCTATCTCCAATGAATAGACTTTACAAGGAGCTAACATGGACCATTTTTCTTTATAAATGCAAAGACGATGTCACCATAACACACAAATTAGACAATTACAAACACCTTGCACTTACATTTTGAAAAGGACAACATCCAAAAAAACCTATGGTTTGTGACGGACAGCAAGTAAAGCCTTTAGGGCATTGCTGAAGGCCACCTGGACAGACAACATCACTTAGATCACTCTGTGGAAAATATTAACTATTCGTTACTTACTGACACCTTTAAAGTGTATGGTCACAGTGACCATACTGACACTGTTATATGTATTCTGAAGAAGGTGAATGAGCAAATCTAGAAAGATAAATGACGGCTCATATGAAAAGTAAGCTGGTACAATTATGTAACATATTAATATAACCCTTAGGTGATTGAGTTCTAGTTCAAGGTAAACAATACAGTTCCTGTTCAAATCTGCATAAGTGAGTATCTTTTCACAACCATAGATCATTTTTATAAAAAGGCATTCTTTACCTAAGACTACTTAGTAACTTGTCCTTTAAACCAAACTTCTTTATACACTGGATTAGTTTGATTAAGTATAGATTAAACATATGAGAAAATTACCCTCTCAGCATTCTGTATTTTAGAGAGGGCCTTTTTCTCATGCAATGACATAATTCTTTGTATCTTGGCAGATAGCTGGAATAGGTTTTGTCACACGACAAAACTAATATATTTAGAGTGCAAGCTTTACTCACTTTTGGTGGAGTAGCTGGAAGTTTCTCTAACCAAGGCAATGCTTCATTTCCCTTAAGACATGTACCAGCAGATACGTCACATTTGTACCCTGATGGACAACAGTGAAGGCCATCACTACAGCAAACTGCACTAGGCAAAGGACAACAGCCATACTGTCCAGTTGATAACTTACAGCAAGTGTTACCACTTGGACAGGAGGAACCATCTGGACACGTAACGTCAGTCACAATGTCTACCTGCAAAGATAAATATTCAAGGTGATCACTGTAGTGGTTATCCATGCACATGTGAATACATTTTTGCAAATAGATGACATGATTCTAAAGAGTTATCAAAAATATTTGATGTGACTTGCCTTGTGCTGAAAACATGTCAACCTGCCTGTTAAGTGGTAACTATTATTATAACACCAAGGAAATGAACTAGTGCTGAACAATATTAACCTTGGGTATCAAGAAGGTTTTGAAACCAAGGCAATGTTTTTCTTTGCTTAGAATGTCATATCTGCCAAATGTACTTGTGATTGGTGATGTACATTTTAAATTTCGCTCACCTTTGGCGGAGTAGCTGGAAGTTTCTCTAACCAAGGCACTGCTTCATTTCCCTTAAGACATGTACCAGCAGATACATCACATTTGTACCCTGATGGACAGCAGTGAAGGCCATCACTACAACAAACTGCACTAGGTAAAGGACAACAGCCATACTGTCCAGTTGATAACTTACAGCAGGTGTTACCATCTGGACAGAAGGAACCATCTGGACATGGAACCTCAGTCACAGTGTCTACCTGCAAAGATAAATATTCAAGGCACAATCACTGTAGTGGTTATCCATGCACATGTGAATACATTTTTGCAAATATATGACATGTTGCCTTAAACAATTCTAAAGAGTTATCAACAATATTTGATGTGACTTGCCTTGTGCTGAAAACATGTCAACCTGCCTGTTAAGTGGTAACTATTATTATAACACCAAGGAAATGATCTAGTACTGAACAACATTAACCTGGGGTATCAAGAAGGTTTTGAAACCAAGGCAATGTTTTTTTTTTGCTTAGAATGTCATATCTGCCAAATGTAGTTGTGATTGGCGATATCACATTATGAAATGATGTACATTTTAAACTTTGCTCACCTTTGGTGGAGTAGCTGGAAGTTTTTCTAACCAAGGCAATGCTTCATTTCCCTTAAGACATGTACCAGCAGATACATCACATTTGTACCCTGATGGACAGCAGTGAAGGCCATCACTACAGCAAACTGCACTAGGCAAAGGACAACAGCCATACTGTCCAGTTGATAACTTACAGCAGGTGTTACCATCTGGACAGAAGGAACCATCTGGACATGGAACCTCAGTCACAGTGTCTACCTGCAAAAGATAAATATTCAAGGCACAATCACTGTAGTGGTTATCTATGCACATGTGAATACCTTTTTGCAAATCGATGACATGATTCTAAAGAGTTATCAAAAATATTTGATGTGACTTGCCTTGTGCTGAAAACACATCAACCTGCCTGTTAAGTGGTAACTATTATTATAACACCAAGGAAATGAACTAGTTCTGAACAATATTAACCTTGGGTATCAAGAAGGTTTTGAAACCAAGGCAATGTTTTTCTTTGCTTAGAATGTCATATCTGCCAAATGTACTTGTGATTGGTGATGTACATTTTAAATTTCGCTCACCTTTGGCGGAGTAGCTGGAAGTTTCTCTAACCAAGGCACTGCTTCATTTCCCTTAAGACATGTACCAGCAGATACATCACATTTGTACCCTGATGGACAGCAGTGAAGGCCATCACTACAACAAACTGCACTAGGTAAAGGACAACAGCCATACTGTCCAGTTGATAACTTACAGCAGGTGTTACCATCTGGACAGAAGGAACCATCTGGACATGGAACCTCAGTCACAGTGTCTACCTGCAAAGATAAATATTCAAGGCACAATCACTGTAGTGGTTATCCATGCACATGTGAATACATTTTTGCAAATATATGACATGTTGCCTTAAACAATTCTAAAGAGTTATCAACAATATTTGATGTGACTTGCCTTGTGCTGAAAACATGTCAACCTGCCTGTTAAGTGGTAACTATTATTATAACACCAAGGAAATGATCTAGTACTGAACAACATTAACCTGGGGTATCAAGAAGGTTTTGAAACCAAGGCAATGTTTTTTTTTTGCTTAGAATGTCATATCTGCCAAATGTAGTTGTGATTGGCGATATCACATTATGAAATGATGTACATTTTAAACTTTGCTCACCTTTGGTGGAGTAGCTGGAAGTTTTTCTAACCAAGGCAATGCTTCATTTCCCTTAAGACATGTACCAGCAGATACATCACATTTGTACCCTGATGGACAACAGTGAAGGCCATCACTACAGCAAACTGCACTAGGCAAAGGACAACAGCCATACTGTCCAGTTGATAACTTACAGCAAGTGTTACCACTTGGACAGGAGGAACCATCTGGACACGTAACCTCAGTCACAATGTCTACCTGCAAAGATAAATATTCAAATCTTTCAGTTTGTTACACTAATAATCTATTTCATATGCGAGTTGTTAATTGCAAATATTTCTCTAATTTGATATGCAAGGGAGTCTACATACCAAATCTTTCCCTTGTTGGTTGTTGAAGAAATTGTTTTGATTTTACTTTCATATGGAATATCTATCTTATTTTACAGATGTGACCTGCTACCTCTTCTGTACTTACTCACGACTGATAGCGTTCACTTTCATGATCTTTGTGCTATCAATTAAAATCCATTTATGAAGACAACGATAGAATCTGTTTCTATCAGCTCATTAATTAACATAGCAAAGATTTCCAACAAGTGAGCTTATGCATGTATGTTGACAGCAGATATGAGTGGTGCATATACATATTTTGCAACCTATTCTTTGCGGCCGTGAAGTGATATGGAAAAGAATAATTGCACACAACAATGACAAGGCTTGATCATATGAGGATGATGTGTTGTCACTGAACCAAGTTGGCATGAATCTAACAAATGATCATTAAAAATGCATTTGCAGACATGCAAGTTCAAAGCCTCTATCACAGAGATATTTCAACTTACAGCAGCTGCTGTCTTTTTCACCATTGGTATTGCTGTGCCATCATTTTTGTTACATTGTGTGCGTATAAGATCACATTCAGAGCCAGATGGACAACAATGCTGTTCATCAGCACAACAAACAGCATCAGGGAATGGGCAGCAGCCATAGAAACCAGCTATTGTGTTACAACACGTGTTGCCATCAGGGCATTTCTGCTGTTCCCCTGGGCATACAACATCATCAACAAAAGTGATGACATCATTACCAGAACTGATGATGTCACTCACTGATTTTGCCTGTGTCTTCTCAACCCATGGGAAAGTGAGATCACCCTTGTTGCATTTGCTATGGGGCACATCACAAGTTGTTCCCTCTGGACAGCAATGGAGTTTATCAGTGCAACATACAGCCTTGAAATAAAATAAAACAGAAAGTTGTTACAACATAACATTTCTTCTACTGCAAAGTAAAAACACAGCAAATAGTCTGCAACATTTGTGGTTGATCTTTACATTTATAATTAGACAAGAGATGCATTTCATTGTAGAAGGAAATATTGTGCAAAAGCACCCTGGGAATATAAACCTTATGTTGTCTGAAAAGATAGCATAGACTTCATCTGAACAGCTTTAAGACACGGGAGACTTATCTGGTATTATGATTCTGAAACTTAAAGACCACAATACTTAAAATATTTGCAAGGAAACAATATGGTATCTTTACAACTATACATATCATAGTTGATTATCAGAAATCTCTTTTAACTAGCCTAAACTTATTGATAACCAGAACAGGAAGCTAACATAAAAAGTTTCATTCGAAACATCAAAGTCTATCGATATGATTAGTTTTATTATTTTTTATCATTTCAAATTTGATTCTACCTTGGGTAGTGGACAGCATCCGTACAGCCCAGTTGATAAAATACAACATGTACTATCTTCTGGACACTTAGACTTTTGATCAGGACAGATATTATCTTGTAACACTTTCATGACTGCCTCTTCTTTCTCAAGCCATGGGAAACTGAGTTCTCCTTTCACACACTTCTTTGCTACTGCATCACATGTTGTTCCACTGGGACAGCAGAAGTTTTGATTCGGACAACAAACAGCCTAGAAAATATACATTTGAAGGGTGACATACATGTAATAGGCTTATAATATATTTAATTTATTACCTAATGTGAATACAATAAAATATATGACGTACAGAGGAATTGCTTCATAGACCAAATGAATTTACAAAAAGTTGGTCATTGGCCATATATGCCAAATAAGATACAAAATGTATACTGACATGAAAAATTCACCAGGGGTGTTCTAAGGTGCTTGCTACAATCAAGTGGCCATTCTGTCAAGATGGTTGCTAATACAGGTTTGATTGTAGTAAGGGTTAAAGGAATATCAAATTTTAGTAGGTCACAAGAAATTCCTACATGAAAATGGTGAGTCAAATTGACTTGAGGGCACCTTGTTATGTTAAGCATGCAACCTGGTGGGTCATTTCTAGCCATTATTTGACTCATAACTAATTGGGGAAAATTCAAATAACACTGACACTCACATTTGGTAGTGGACAACAGCCATATTGCCCTGTCAAAGTTTTACAGCATGTGTTACCATCAGGACACTGGGATTTGTTGTCAGAACATTCTACTGCAGTTACTTTTGGTATAATAGCTCCTGCTGCACTAGTTTTTCGGACCCAGTCCATACTGAAATCCCCTTTGTTACATTTTCCTCCACTCACATCACAAGTTGTGCCACTTGGACAGCAATGGAGGTGATCACTACAGCAGACAGCCTGGCAAGATAATATGAAAACTATGCATTACCTACCATACATTTACAAGATATTGCAATTTCATACAGAATTGTTAACTTGTTCATTGGACTACAGTATACCTTACATTGCTGCCAATAGTAAACGTATGGAGCTCAGGCATTATACTAGCCCACAGAACAGAAAGATGTTACATATGTACACTCCTCATCAAAAAAGTCTCAGCAATAGATGAATCATATGATTTTTAACAAAATTCATTATTAAATGACATTTTTAATTACACTGTAGGTTGTCATTACAACCATTAATGGAAATGATGGTACGATACAAGTCACAAGACAAACACCATACAAATAACAATACAACAAATATAAAAACAACAGTGGATGCCTCTGATGTAGGTTCACATGATGCATATTATCAGTTTGTCTATAGCTGTGGAAGTTATAATGTAACAGTAACAGTCAGACTCCATTTATATAATGTGTAGCACTCAATCAGAAAACAGACTTAAGGGATCAAGGGCTCATTTGGTGTTTATACTTTGATAAGTTACTGATACTCATTACAGTGTATGTCTTTGAATGAAACTTGTCTCACTCCTGCTTACCACAAACAAGCAAATAGACTGTGATATTTCAAAGTTGGCAGAATGCAATGAATAGAATGTTTAAGTGGATCAAATAAGTCCATCTATTGGCAAAGTCTGACACTCTATAAGCTTTTATGATCAGGAATGCAGAATTCACCTTGTAGTTAAAAGTGAGTGAATGCAAGCATGTACACAATATCAAACTTACCTTTGGCAGTGGACAACATCCCCATTGTCCAGTTGTTAATTGACAACAGGTGTCACTATCAGGACACTGTGACTGGCCATCAGGACAAACAATTGCGTTGACAGATGTTGCCTCATGTTTCTGGACCCAGTCCATACTGAAATCTCCTTTGTTACATTTGCCTTCACTCACATCACAAGTTGTGCCACTTGGACAGCAATGGAGGTGATCACTACAGCAGACAGCCTGTCAAGATAATATGAAAAATATGCATTACCTAGTCAGTACAATATAGTTCTTTTGGAATGGTTAATTGGAAACAAAAGCGACATTTCAATTCGTCTACTACAGATCTTGATCATGCAAGTGGGAGACGAATCGACATGTCGCATCTGTTTCCAATTTACCATTCCAAAGTAACTATATTGTACTGTCCCATTGATTATTGGAACCATGAACAATATATTCTCCATTATGCATTACTTACCATACATTTACAAGATATTGAAATGTCATACAGTCTTATTAACTTTTTCATAGTAAAGACTACAGTACACCTTACATTGCTGCCAATAGTATCAGACATTACACTAGCTCCACAGAACAGGACAATGTTACATAGTATATGCATGCACACTCCTCATCAAACAAATTGTAGAGATTCAAAGTTTAATACAGACAAACTTTTGACTAAACCACACATTACCAAGTTACTGCAATTCAAGCAAAACCAAAGGATACATTGATCAATGTAAATAAAAGAAGTGAACTGTATGTTTTTTTTAACAAACTCCATTATTATACTTGGACTTTTTTATTACACTGTAGGTTGTCATCACAATCATTAATCTAATCTGAATCTAATTTACTTATATAGCGCATTCCATATAACTATCACAATGCGCTTGACAAAGCACAGAAAAACGAGTACAAAACAGACTCAAGCGAAAGTCTTACTGAAGAAATAGGTCTTAAGACCTGATTTAAATGCCTGGAATGTAGCGACACTCTGCAGATACGATGGCAGAGCATTCCACAAGTGTGGGGCACAAATGGAGAATGCTCTGTCACCATAATAAGCAGTATTGCTGAGTGGTTGGTGTAAGTAAATTTTGTTCTGTGAGTTACTGCGTAAACCACGGCTGGAGCTACGACGGGTAAGTAACTGACTAAGATAGCCAGGTGTAAAATCATGGAAGTACTTAATGGGAACTATAGTATGATACAAGTGACAAGACAAACACCAGTGGGTTTGCTTGAATGAAGTAGGCCAAGGAAAGACTTCACACAAATACAAAATTTGGTAAAAATAACAATGTAACTGATACAAACACAGCAGTGGGTGCCACTGATGTAGGTTCACATGATGCACTTTGATCAGTTTGTTTATTTCTGTGGAAGTTATAATGTAACAGTAACAGATCGACAATAATGTGTAGTGTTCTATCAGTAAATCATTATGGGATCAAGGGCTCATTTGGTGTTTATACTTTGATAAGTTACTGATACTCATTACAGTGTATGTCTTTGAATGAAACTTGTCTCACTCCTGCTTACCACAAACAAGCAAACAGACTGTGATATTTCAAAGTTGGCAGAATGCAATGAATAGAATGTTTAAGTGGATCAAATAAGTCCATCTATTGGAAAAGTCTGACACGCTATAATATTTTATGATGAGGAATGAAGTATGCATCTTGTAGTTAAAAGTGAGTGAATGCAAGTATGTACACAACCATTAATATGAACTATAGTATGACACAAGTGACAAGACAAATATAAGTAATGTACACAATATCAAACTTACCTTTGGCAGTGGACAACATCCCCATTGTCCAGTTGTTAATTGACAACAGGTGTCACCATCAGGACACTGTGACTGACCATCAGGACAAAGAATTGAGTTGACAGATATTACCTCACGTTTCTGGACCCAGTCCATACTGAAATCTCCTTTGTTACATTTGCCTTCACTCACATCACAAGTTGTGCCACTTGGACAGCAATGGAGGTGATCACTACAGCAGACAGCCTGTCAAGATAATATGAAAAATATGCATTACCTACCATACATTTACAAGATATTGAAATGTCATACAGTATCATTAACTTTTTCATTGGACTACAGTACACCTTACATTGCTGCCAATAGTATCAGACATTACACTAGCTCCACAGAACAGGACAATGTTACATCGTACATGTATATGCATGCACACTCCTTATCAAACAAATTGTAGAGATTCATAGTTTAATACAGACAAACTTTTGTCTAAATGACACATTTCCAAGTTACTGCAATTCAAGCAACACCAAAGGATGCATTGATCAAGCTAAATAAAAGAAGTGAACTGTATGCTTTTTTTTGTTTTTTAAACTCCATTATTACACTGGGTCTTTTTTATTACACTGTCAGTTGTCATCACAACCATTAATGTGAACTATGGTATGACACAAGTGACAAGACAAATATAAGTAATGTGATAATGTACACAATATCAAACTTACCTTTGGCAGTGGACAACATCCCCATTGTCCAGTTGTTAATTGACAACATGTGTCACCATCAGGACACTGTGACTGGCCATCAGGACAAAGAATTGAGTTGACAGATGTTGCCTCACGTTTCTGGACCCAGTCCATACTGAAATCTCCTTTGTTACATTTGCCTGCACTCACATCACAAGTTGTGCCACTTGGACAGCAATGGAGGTGATCACTACAGCAGACAGCCTGTGCAATCAACATACCATTATCATAAATATATCATTGTCATCATTATTATTCATATATTCAACGTAAGCCTTCATCGCTTATCATGTCCACCATGATGTACCTATGTATACTGTATGTTACTTGAAAATCTTCTGCTTGTTTCTTAGATATTTCAAGTGTTTTCGGTTGCAAACCTGGTGTCTTTTTAACCACCTAGTGGTATACAAGCTTACAAAAAAGCTATTTCATAAAGTAGACATAAAGTTGTGGCTCTTGTAAAGTCACTTTTCTCACGTGCAATAGACCTTACCAAAACGTTACTATATAAAGTAGCCCTTATGCTGTGCTTATTTATGTGTATCAAACTCATTCTCACAGACTCTCATTAGTTGTGATTTTGCCAGGGTGTACATGCACTCTATACAATGCATGTGTATATCCATATTAAATTATACAGGAGTGTTTACAACTTACAATAAACAGGGTTAAAATATAAACTTCTATGCTTTGTAGTCAGACTTAGCCAAGTGAATTGTTTAAGTTACATTTTTCTACTGATTTCCATTGGTCTAACAGACTGCCACCATATAAATACAACTGGTAGTCTATATATACAATGTTTAGTAGTGTATATGCTAGCTGCAATAATTGTAGCGTTTTGCTGTGATTTTGAGGGCTTTTTAGTCTGTTTTTGTGCCTTTTTATGTTCCGATGTTTAACCTGAATCAAACACTACAATTCGTGTAACACAAACGCAAATAGATGGAGGCAATTCAGATCTGAATGGCAAAGTTGGGCAGATTTTTCTGCAAAATTACGCCTTACCTGTCAAAAAATCAGACATTTCATAACGCCAGCAAGCTCCAAGAAGTGTTCAGAGGTACCCCAATTCCGTCAAAATCGGCAAATGTAGCAATGCATGCTGCATTTTGAAACGGGCAGCACGCTGACATCTTGCTCACGTTTTCAACATGGTCTCGTCTATTTCAATTTGCGTTATAGGAATCGGAACGTAAAAAGGCACAAAAACAGCCGAAAACACCCTCAAAATCACAGCAAACGCTACAATTATTGCAGCTATGTATATGCATGCCCCTGACTACTGACACTGTTAATTCCATGCCCTGGATTAATAACATAACAATTACCAACCTTTGGAAGAGGACAACAGCCATATTTTCCTGAACTTAGCACACAGCATGTGTTTCCATCTGGACACTGGGATTGACCATCAGGACAAAGGACTGACTGAACTTCACCAGGTGTGAAGTAAAGTGTGGATGCAGTGCACTGTGACACTACTAGCAAGGACAAAACTAACGAAATCATCTGAAAGGGAGAAAAACATACTTATGTAATTACGCCGAAATGGAAATGAGTTTAGATGCATCTATTTGTATGTATATAAACTTTATCTACAACAACTTTCACAATAGATGCAATCATTCTTAATCTACTGTACAACAGTTTGCTGTAAGCCTGTGTTTCCACATGTACAAGTGCACATGTAATTACTGTATTCTAAAGTTATAGTCACTTCGTAAATTATAATTCCAATGACTTAAATTGAAGCAAATGAAAGCTTTATTAAGATTCCATTTCTATGTATTTCATATTGAATTTAATTTATCAAAACGTGATACGGTTGTTCTTTTTGAACAATTGGTAGTAAATATTTTAAAGCAAAATGCTGTAAGTACATATTCGGTTGGAAATATAAAATGTTCTTCTAGCATGTATCATGAGTTATCAGCACGTTATCTCAAACTGACAGAATTTCAACCCATTTTTGTAGGTCAAATTTTCTCCTTCAGATTAACAATGTGTGTGAATATATAGAAGTTGAGCACAGTCTTGTAGACAATCATAATAAATTATGTGTATAACAAAAGAAACACGTCAACAAATCAAAACTGTCGGGAGAAGAGAGTCACTTTTTTCAGCTCAAGTATTTAACTGTCAATATTTTTGACAGGTGTCATACTACTATAGTTTAAGTTGACTTGCTGATACATATTCCGAGGATAAGTAAAATGTCACCCTACATGTTACATGTAAACTGGAAGGGAGATGCTGTCTCCTTTATGCCACTCTAATGACTTAACAGCTGAAAAAAAACCCCAGAAATTTAATCCCAGGTTCTGTCATTTTAGTGTGGCCTTATCAGGGAGGCTACAGATTACATACACTCACTCATTACTCAGAACTTACTTTTTCTATAGCCTTGCAAGGCACGTTTTTCTCACCAAAATATTAGTCCTTATCAAAACTAAGCCTCTATGTTTTTAAGCCTTATTGGTTAACTATCTTTATCCAAGGTGAATTAATATTATCCAAGCGTCAACAACCGTGTATGGTGACCTCTTTGAATATTTCCTATTTGTTTTGTAAATCATTATGCAAATAAAGGACATGTCACAAGTTATGACCTTGATGTCTTGAAAAAATTGAACAAAATTTTAAACCGTAAATGTATGTGCAAAAGTGTAGTCAATGAATATTGCTGTAATATTTTATATTTGTTTTCAATCTATCATTAACATGTACTTTTAGTTGACAGCTTAAGAATTTTCTCAAAATTGTTGATTTGAAGTGACTAACACTATAATAATTGCTGTTCTGTAACCAACTGCATGTTGTTCCCATCTTGGGTCAGATCAGGTCAGGTCAATCCCTATAAGCTTCTTCTCTATGACTAGAGAAGAGTTTCAGTATAACATTTGTGGCTCCATAACTGAATGTATCCCAACTTTATATTTGATACTACACACAATATCTAGATATACTTAATAGTGAGGAGTCGGCAATGATTAGTTCTGATGTCTATTTTATAAGCTACAGGTAACATTCTAGTAAAGGACTATGTTTCAATCCCAGGTTCTCACATGAGCGTTGTCTTATCAGTGGAGCCGTGAGGATTACACAGGTCATTCTTTCGTTCTAGACCAACTTTCTCTAAAGCTCTACTAGACAGCTGTTTTTGATACTAACTACATATTAATCCTAACTCAAAGAGGGCCTTTAAGTTGTCACAAGTATATGTATATGTGCATAGTTGATTTGGGAGGGGGGGGGGGGGGGTTATTTCTGTTTCAGGACCATCAATTAAACTACTATAAATGATACTTAATTTATAACACCTTGACCAGATTGTCACATTTTTTTTAGCAGCTTGATATTTTTGTCAGTCAGTCAGTCAATGACATTGTAATGTTTATTTTGAAATAAATTATATCTGCTTGCCTAAAATTTAAATTAAAACATGACACATTTACCACATGAATACATGTAGAAATGATGGCAACACCCCTCAAAATATGTCACAGTGTACACTTCTCACAATGACAGCACCCATCCCTCAAAACATATGACTGCACATGACAGCATCCACCCCTTAAAATACATCATGACAGCATCCACCCCTTGAAATAAATTTTGCAGAGGTAAACACTTCTGTGATCAAAAGGGAATATCTAAGTTTCAACGAATTTAAGATGTTTCTTGTGAGATTTGTCATAAAATGTGATATGGAAATTTTCAAACTTGTGCTGCTGTCATAAATGTTACTTAATAAAAATTGAAGTGAAAAGTTACAGTACTCAATACACTATCAAGGTTTCATCCTACCATCCTCAACAAAGGGAAAGTGTGTGTTAATTAACATTCCAAGCATTGGGTTCCTTAGTGCCTAAGGTGTGACTCCGGTGAGATTCCTATCCTAATATGTTCTTACAACTATACATTCCTATTTGTGCTACTGATGTCACCTTTATGAATACATAAAATAGTTCAAATTATCAACTAACTGAGAAATTTGTTCTTTACTGCTCTAAAGGCCCAGTTACACGATGCAACTCATGAAGCAATTCGTCGCATGCGATGAGGCTTGCAACTGCGACGGGAGCGCGTACACGATGCAACTAGTTGCATGGTGAGTCGCAAGAGCTAACTGTTGCACATGCGTAAATATATAAAAGTTACAGGTCATCGAGGTCAAGTCTTCTTGCGGCAGGAATTTGGCAAAAATGCTATGAAATTGCTAATATTTACGAATAAAATGACTGAAAACTTGTTGAGGTATTGATAGTAAAACTCTATTCAATTCGAAGTTCGTTTAGGGCGATGTTGATCTTTCCGATGTCGCTACTTGCATTCAAGTTGGAAATAAAATGATATTCAGCGGAAATCAAGCATTCATAGACATTGTATACTATTTATAAGTGGTAATCGTGGTGATAAATCGAAATTATATAAAAAATACTTGCTGAAATAGAATATTTATACTAAAAACATGGCGGCCATAACATTGAACGTCATTTGACACGTAGGTATATGTCAAAGGTTATTGCTTGCGACGCGACGAAGTGGTTACACGGTGCAACTCACGAAGCAACTCGAGAAGCAACTTGCGACGCGTCGCAAGGAAACCGACATGTCGGTTTCCTTGCGACACACCTTGCAACGTCGCATGCAACTGCGACGAGGCGGTTACACGATGCAATTCGTCGCATGCGACGAATTGCACGGTGCGTTGCTAGTCGAGTTGCATCGTGTAACCGGGCCTTAAACGATACCTGATTGGATGAAAGTCCAGGAGAAAAAAGTTTTAAAAATTTTGTTCACTTTGTTGGCCAGGCCATCTGAAGCAATACCAATTGTATTATTTTAACTATATAACACTGCTAGTTCTATATTCACAACTTTGCAATGATAAATAATGCTGACCTTGGTATTGTTATATGTATTAAATTACTCTATTAAATGTATGCAAACCAAACAACAGTCCCCATAAGAATAAACTACTTTCAAATGTCATTTATACCAATGTATTATTTCAGACTGTCACACTATTTAATTTCACATAAACAATATATATGTATGTGAAACTTTTTAAGGGGTGGATGTGTGCTGTTATGAAGATGATTTCTGTTCATTGGTTTATAAACTTATGTAATATTAAAGGCCATCTCAATTTGCCAGCTCCTCTTCAAAAGTTGCCTTGACAAGTTGGTATTTAGGATATGTATCCATGATGCAAGTTCAGAGAGTGTTCATAGAAAGTGAAACCACTGTCTATGATATCATTTGTCGGAATGTTAGCACAGAAAAGTCAACTTATCTAAATTATCTTGGAGCTCTAGATTGTTTAAAACTCAGACCACTATTAGTGGTCTGGGGCACAATGGGCAAGATATTATCATTGAAATTTAAAAGTTCCTTGGACCAGGTGGTAGAAATGCTAAAAACTGAATGAAGTGTGAGTGGAATCAGTTCAGTAAAACAGTATTTTTATGTAATGTAATTATGTTGTTCGTGTTTACTATATAGACCTACGCTCAGCAGCCTAAGCATGGAGGTAATCTTACGAATCATGGCTCCTAATCAAAATATATCTCCAAGGCTACTCAAGCAAGTAGAAGGCATAACTTCTAAGTGAGTGCATTACTATTAGACCCCAAGGACCTCGCCAGAACCGACGAAGGCCATGGAGATGTCTGCCATTATCACTCCAACACCAGTCCATGTAGTAGGGGCCACTAGCATAACAATGTAAGCCATGGTTACAGCTGTACTTCGAACTTCGAAATTGTTAACGGCGCCGTTACGTTGTAAAACTACAGGTAATCGTTAGGGGGTCAGGTTAGGTCATGCCAACGAGCTCTCGCAGTTGCAACATGTAACTGTTACTAGTGGTAGTGGTACACAGGCGTGCTTATAATCCTCACGATGGTCATGGACGTACTTGGAACATTGCATTCCGTTCTGAAATTAATTTACCTATCATGCACATACAAGATACTGATTCCCTCCACATCTTTCACTTTATCCCACTCTCAGCAACGGCAGTCGACAGTTAATATCTCAGTCCTGAGTCGAGCAAGTGACTCATGACTTTCATTTCCGTGTTACAGCATGGATGTATTAGTGAGACTCTCACTAATACATCCATGGTTACAGTTATACGTCGTAATTCTTGCCGCGAACAGATACATAGTGAAGGTCAGTTATCTGTGACGTAAAATTACATCGCTAAGTGGATTCATTCATTAAAACAATAACATGTGGAATATTATTACTATATTTCCATACCTTTCGTTTCCCCCTTTTTTTCAGCTGCAGTAGCTACGGTAAATCTGTCGGCGGTACACTGCAGTCGAGTCAGCTGAACAATGAAACACGTGACTAATAAACTCGTGATACAAGTAGTCATGTGATGTTCATTATTTGACCTCCCTTGCTAGTTGTGTCACACTCGTGTCACTGTCACGTGTCACTGGAAGCTGGTACCACCATGCCATGGTACTCTGGCCGACACATGTCATATCCGTTCAGATATTTGCTAAGCTTACATAGCACAGGGTGCTCAGGTTTTAGTCAAAGTTATTTTTACGAAAACACACCACAAAAAACGCAAAATTCCTCCTCAAACAAAGAAACAAACAAAATAAACAAGTAAAAACACAACAACAGTAATATAATAATAACAACAACAACTTATAAATACTGACAACATACAAAACGGTAATTATAGTAATAACACTATCAACAATGTTGCTATGCGACAAGATTTACAATAATGGTTTCCTATATTTAAGGGTATGCACATTGTCAAGCGACATAATGCAATCAATTGAATATGAATATGTTATTAGTATTATGTTGTTGTTGTTGTTGTTGTTGTTGTTGTTGTTGATATATTTTAATTTATATTTTTTTTGTTTTGTAATGTGATGTGTTTTCGTAAACGGGACTTTTACTTATACTATAGCCCACAGACAAGTAAGAAACTTGTCTGTGCTTAGTCTGAGCACCATGTGCCTATAGTGCGAAACAATTACATCTAAACAAATTGTGAATGCAGTGGTCGGTATCGGTGACCATGGTGACGCGTACTTAAACTTTCTGAATATCCAAACACATATTTACGTGAATGTTTTGTACTACTTACTGCGAGTACTATCCTTGAATCGAATCTTAGCCCACAAGTCACAGTGATGTGGTTGATAAGCGACCAAAGGGATCAGCACAGGCCCACGTCTCTTTGACCAGAGTCTTTGACGTCGCCTCTCCTGCCACAGGTACTTGTGATAAGTCATAAGGTTCAGACTGTAATTAATAATTATATATGGTATAATAATTAGGGTAATAAATACTATAAATGATAATAAGATAATTTTAGCACATTTTCAAATAGACATATTGTTTTAAGTAATGTCGCTGGTTTGAGTGACATTTGACGAAAATTTTACACTCAGATCTCACCTGCGGCACGCAGCGATCCACTGAGTATTGAAGTGCGCCCCCTATCGCAGTTATGTATTTTTTTTTCATTCCGAGGGATGGGCTCCTTAAACAGCCTGTCATCTTTTGATCTTATTTCTATTGTTATCGTTTTCAGTATCACCTCCCTCTATTTTCACCAACCACTTAATTAGTAATCATAGGTGAAAATTCATATTCATGCCAATCGACAAAATCAACCCTAAGTCTAGTGATAAGCCACTAAATTGTGACTTGTCCCTTGTGTAAACTACCATGCACGTGTTACTAGATTTGAATTATGGTGACAAATGGGGGGGGGGGGGCTAACAATTCTGATCTTCATTTTGAAATCATTGCAAGTAGTGCTCGCCTACGACTCGTATTAACCATCGTCGTAAACCACTAGCTTCTTTAACGACAACAGCAATTCACGTCAATTAACTATAGTTTCCATGATTGTGGCATAAATCGCTCAACCAGCCGTGACAATCCAAATATCCAAGATCATCTAAGGTACGCGGTAGCAAGAGATTAAAAAAAATATATTGATTTCTTTAAAATTGGATTTAATTACATTCTGTTAAAGATGATTTATCAAAAGTGGGTCCATGAAACATCATAATATATTTGCATCTATATTAGTTGACAGATCATTTCTTCATCTTCCGTTATTGATTTTTTTTTTAAAAAGAAAGGGCTTTATACGTGACAAACTAAGTTGCGTGTATATATATATGAACAAAATATGTCCAAATGTAAATTAAGTTTAGTAATCGCGAAGAGTCAGAAATATTAGAAAATTCACTTTAGAAACCCAATAATGCATAAACCCCTTTATAAAGATTTAAATAGAACATACGTTCCAATATAAGGTTGAGTTATTCGGATGATGAGAAAGAAAGATAGTCTAAGATATAAGGGTAAATATAAATAATATACAAAAAAGGAATCACAGACAGATCAATACAATTTATATACAGATGGTCTAGTTCCTATACAGTATAGTTACGATTTATACCTTCACTCACCATCTAGTCAAAGTCGTTACTCTAGAAGTCCTGGGATGCATGAGATGTAATTTAAACGATTCATCTTAATCAATCAAACAATTCTAACCAATAACGCAGTCCCCATAAAGTTAGTGTTTATTGGGGGCAGTTATGTAATGTCCAAATATGGAATATTTGTCAGCTCAGGATGCTACTTATACACTGTTTACGTTCCTATAGCAGCTGGGGTTCACTGATTGGATGAACAACTTTCTGTGCTGATTGAGAGACTTTGACCAGACTGTGTTAGAAACCACAGTTGGCATCCAGACTAATACAGAGACAGACAGACAGACAGACAGACAGACAGACAGACAGACAGACAGACAGACAGACAGACAGACAGACAGACAGACAGACAGACAGACAAAGAGAGTTCATTTGTCTTCTAGTTCTACGAAGACTTGCTCACAAATTTATCTTTACTTTGGCTGTCCTATGGTTTTCTGATCCCTGTCTGATATGAACGGGGAACACAAATGACTTTAAAAAGAAGCTATCTACATATATAATCTAGGTTATTGTTAATCTTGACATTTGACTTTTACAGTCCTCGCTGATATGTTGTTGCCTTGAAAGAGTGTAGACAACGTACATTTCTGTATGGAATAGGACAGTCTGTATGAGTAACTGTCAGATATTAGTTCTCAAACTAGAACTGTCAGATATTAGTTCTCAAACTGGAATAACTGTCAGATATTAGCTCTCAAACTGTCAGATATTAGTTCTCAAACTAGAACTGTCAGATATTAGTTCTCAAACTGGAATAACTGTCAGATATTAGCTCTCAAACTGTCAGATATTAGTTCTCAAACTAGAACTGTCAGATATTAGTTCTCAAACTGGAACTGTCAGATATTAGTTCTCAAACTGGAATAACTGTCAGATATTAGTTCTCAAACTGGAATAACTGTCAGATATTAGTTCTCAAACTAGAACTGTCAGATATTACCTCTCGAACTGGAATAACTGTCAGATATTAGTTCTCAAACTGGAATAACTGTCAGATATTAGCTCTCAAACTAGAACTGTCAGATATTACCTCTCGAACTGGAATAACTGTCAGATATTAGTTCTCAAACTGGAATAACTGTCAGATATTAGCTCTCAAACTACACACTATCTATAACTTGTTACATTGCTTTAAACACCGTATATAATATACTGTACAACGTTAATGCTAATTGTGTCTATTTCGAGTTGTATCAAACGGCGATATTGACACCCATTGAAGATAACTCAATCCAATAACAGTATCAAACAATGATATTCGACGTTCTGCTTCCTTCGTTAAGCCATGCATCAAAGCCAGTGTCATGCATGTTTAATTTCTTTTTTATTGGTTGAAAATAAAAATTATAGATTCATGACACCGGAAAGATTAAAACGAAAACTAACGAAGTGACTGAAATAATACATTTAGACCGGAACTACACTTTGGGGAATTTTCCAGTCTGCTTTTATAAATCAAAGTATCGATTACCGGTTGAGTTATCACACCTCTTGCCATATCGCATGTAATTTATCTAGCCAATCACACGCATACTAGTGCAAGGCTAGCTTAGAACCTTCACTGGTTAATCTTACCGTGATGTAAACTAACTGTCCTACATCCCAATACAATACTCACTATACACATGCCGAGAATGTCCTCGAAGCACAATTGATTGGTGGACAAAGTCATATCAACACGACAACGTTCAAAGCTAACTTTATACATTGTACATATCCACAATATCAAGTACTAAAGATAGCAAGATACTGAGGAGTTGTTACATAGTGTTTCACGCTGTTTTTGCAATCACACGACCGCTCTACATTACATATATATGTATTGAGCACTGTTTACTCCTGCATATATATATATATATATATATATATATATATATATATATATATATATATATATATACACACATACACTTACGCACACACACTTTCCATTTAGGTGGTACAAGAGAGAAAGGAAAAGAAATCGTATTTACATTGATCAAAAATGTTCAAAATATCTCACAAAAACGGAAAGACATCATGCTAATCATCTTGCAGTCCTTTGAATCAATGCAGTTCGCATTGCAAATTGGTTATTATCAACGTTGGATGTCTAGCACTACGAAGAGCTCTTGTTGTCTCAGTGCTGGCTGAATTTGTGACTCTGCTTGGCAGGTACATAAAACGAATAACTTTAGCCAATAAACTGACTAATGAAGGCCTTAGCCAGTTTTGACAGTACAGTGTGCAAATGTATAACCCCTCTTTCCCCCCCCCTTCCTACCACTCCCGGGGTGTGTTGGTTACTTGACAGAGTATAGATACAGGTGTACAATGAAGATTTCAAATGCTAGAGCACAAACTCAGCCAGGGAGTAGGGCAGGAGTCAAAATCCTACACGACCGTGTTGAACGATTGAGGGTCAAAGCAGTGGTACATACATGTAATCAGCCTTGATATGATTGTGGTAATAACCTTGCTATTGTGGAAGTAGCCCTACGCCCTCCCCCGTTGAATGTGACCTCAATTACATGAGCATTATAAAAATAACAATTACAGAGCTAGAATCGCTGCACACTCGTTCTCTTTGTTTTTCATGCAGAGCAACAGCAGTAGAAGAAGTTCTGGTCAAGTAAGGCCCATCGATACAGCTTTTCCAAATTAATGTTTTGAACGACGAGTATTTGTTAGTAGCATATATTTGTTTGTGAATACTGTGGCGTGTTGTCATACAAAGGCATTATAAGAAGGAAATACAAAGTATAACTCCATCACTCAAACTTTATTAAGTTGTCATGGTAACGTGACCCTTCTTCTTATCATGATATTGCGTCATATGGAATATGCCAAATATGGAATTCACAAATTACGCTTTATATGGCCACTTTACATTTTTTTATTCGTTTATAAATCGCAATAAACCTACAATCTTAGAATTTTACAATCCCACGAGTTCTAATTCAAACTACGGTATTTATTTTGTTAATAAACCACCGACCTACATATCCGTGACTCAAATTATGGTAAGTGGAAGTTCTTCCATTCTGCTAAGCAACAAATATATATATCGGTCAAAATACTCTTTATTGCGATTGTTTGATAGCACATTCGTTTTTCAATACAACACATCATAAACTTGGCCAGTGTGTACAATTTAATTTGGCGAGCGTTAAAATCAGCACCAAATGCTATTTCTGTCCAATCATGTCAACTACAGTATCCTTTCTATGTAAATGTTGATTTGGTCGTTGTTAAGCTTCTGATATGAAATATTTCCGGTTTTATTTTATAAATAGACGCATTTTAAGTGACAATGTCGACATATTTGGTATTTCGTAGTTACCGTAGTGACGTCAGAAAAATGAAGTGCACAGTCGTGATAGAAATACGAAATGTGCATATTAACATGTGGTGATATTTGCTGTTAACATTTATATCAACTACTTCCGTTTTTGTTTCAGTATCCGGTGATATGTATGACGAGGCCAGGGGGGGGGGGGGGAATTAGAATAACAATGCGTGACCACAGGTGGTGATTATACACAAGTGGCAATATGTCACGGTGCTGTATTTGTCAATTTCGGATTACTGTGTGTACAAGGACCTGAAAAGTCACGTCATACGTCATAGGTATTAATTGGTGCAGCATGTCACATTGTTAACTAGGTGCTTTAACGACTATATTAATGACTATTCCATGTTGACAGTGTAAGTCCAGTGAAGATATCAACCACTCAACTATGAGAATTCAAACATTATCATAGTGAATAACAAAACCAGTTGGCTGGTTTAATAAAATTGATTAAAGGGACACAGACTGGGTTTATACATTCTTGGATGTATAATGTTTGATGTGCATTTATAAGGTACTCACAGTATTCAAATTACTTTGAACCATATTTAACCAACAATTACACAATTGACTGGTATTAAGATATCATTTTGTAAACGCTCCAATGACGTAATTTATTGTACGTATAAAAATGTCGTCATAACATGTACAATGCTACAAAATAATTATAATGTCATGGAAGTCGTACATCAACACTAACATTATACTGGAATTGTTTGATAGAGGTGTTATGCAAAGCTTTTCACTCCAGTCAAAAGCTTACAAACCCAGTTTCTAGTTTGTTCTACCATTAAGTAGTCGTTTAATGACATAATTAATCTTTCTTTTACGTTTTACTTGCTGTTATCAAAAATCCGAGAACACTGGCGTTAGCGCGTTTCTACGAATTTCTGTAATACACATGATAATTAATACTCTCACATCGGATGTCCCACTTAATATGACGTCACCAGCGAGAACAACAGACGACAGTGTTCGCGAGTGTTACAGACTTCGGGTAAGTCTTGGGCCGTCTATTGTGATACTAAAGTACGTCTTTGCTTATTACGCTTTATGATGTGTTGAACATCTATCTTCACATGATGGATGTGAGATAATCCGAATTGAAGGAAAATTTTATATATTTGGCATTTATTTTGAATAACCCTTGATAAATCCTATAGTTTCCTGTTAATGACTTGCTGTCATTTTGATATTGATTTCACTACATTATGTGTGTCACTTGTCATTCTGAAATTATAAAGTTTGGCGAAATTTAGATGTCTGAATGATGGATGGGCAAGATGAACGACTTTATGAGCTTTTCAACTTGGCTACGCTTCCGTACGGAGGGGTATGGGAGGGAGGGGGCCCGGGGGTAGGTGGTACACAATCAAGCTTGAATGTAGGTGGGTTTGGATATTAAGCTTACTTGTCATATAGCTAGCCGACCCATAGCGAAATGACCATGTAGATAATTATCTCACACCGTTATTCCCAACGGGAATTATACTATGTCATGCGTAGAAAATGACTTTCCGAGGTACGCTTGTACGTCTATCGATCTCGTGCTACAAAATGGACAGTTTGAAGGAAAAATCAACTCGGATTATACGACTGAGGGGGCGTCATTTTAGATCATACGGACCAGACCATATTGTCTGAAACACCCTGTGTTCATTGATAGACGTCGTGTGATATGACTTGCCACTAGGCGCGAAGTGAATATTTGGCTAACATTTGAGAGGATTTCGAAGAGAATTATCAATTCACTACATTTATGGGTCCGTCAGCATCGGTTACTATCGTAAGTTCCCTCATGATATGTTTTTATTTAATTTTTCAATGTCTTTCCAACATGTTGATATATTGTCAATAGTGACTTGCATCAATGAAATATGTCGAAAAATACACCTGTCCAGGGTAATATAGGTCTGTTAACTATCAAATGGTACAAGCAAAGGGTCAACACATGAACACGGAAATCGTTATTAGAACGAGTTAAAAATTCAAATAATCCTTTGTGACTGACACCTTTGGGTTGTTCACCTCATGCGATCAATTTTGATAACAGTTATCTTTTCCCGGAAGAGTTGTTTAGCTTGATGTACGTACTGATATTGTAAATTACTTTTCACCTACGTTTTTTCCCCTCAATCTCACCCCGGCCTTCTATATCGCATCGTGAAAAGTCAATTTGTGGATTTAATGTACGTGTTACGGATAGGTTACAGTTATGCTGTCTTCACTTGTACGACATCGGTTTTAAAACATGTTACGTATAATCACTGTAGTAGGACATGAGCTTTCTATCTCCATATTCTGAAAACCTGTCTCCTACTTTTGTAGGTGTGCCAGTGATTTTGAATGGCTTCAGGTAATGCTTTGTCAGATATTAGGATATCTGGGGTTTTAACGTCATTTTCACCCTTTCCCGGCTCCCCCCTCCAGCTTTTTCTATTTGATAAATTTAAACATATACAACAAGTTGACTAGCCAATCTACGGGATTGCAGCAGTAAATGTACATGCTGTGAATGGCTTCAGGAAATGGTTTATGGTATTGATTCTATATCCCCGTTTTATTACTTCATGCCCCCTCACTCTTCTCCAACTTTTCCATTGCATGAAAATAGCCACTGGTAACACAACAACATGACAAACATGTTGGCACGATCCAGGTTTTTTGTTGTCGTTTTATTGGCCATTATTTAAAGATCACACTATTTGAAAACAGACAATCTGTTTTTATGACATCGCCCAGAATTTTTTACTTTTAACGATGCGATATATTTGCGATACTAAAAACAAAAAATATCATGGTAACCTCCACTGGTTAGGAATAAACTGTCATAAAATCACTGCTGATAAACTATACAAAATATTCATGTGAACGGTTGTCAATTCAAACCATGGCCTCCATCAAAGATTAAATTAACATACACTAGTATAGGTTTTATATCTATTTCGCCTGATTGGTTTATTTATACATTTACAAATAGTCGGTGACAGGTTCATTACTGTCAATGCTCGTGGAAACTATCTACGATCTACGTGTCACGAAAACAAAGTCACTGTGATGTAGTCGAGGATGAGTTTGAACCAATACTCTCTTGTTCTAGGATTTTTTGTTGTCGCCAAAGCCTTAAACTCTGATGAAACAGTAATATATTCTCAAGCAGAATTTTATAAATTAAACCAACGCTCGTTATCATTAAAGCAATACCTGTCGTACTCTGAACTAATGCTTGGATGAGTCTGAAAGAAAATATTATGTCAGATATACACAACAAAGATCGTGATACAATTTGACCCTCGTTGAATATTCTATGGCCTACAATTAAACTATAACTTGACGGGTTTTAATAAATATGTTATTTGACTTTTTGTTACAAAGCGTGTGATACTTTCAAAGCAATGGTTTTGATGTGTAAACTCGTTCCCTAGTTTGTGTGTGTGTGTGTGTGTGTGTGTGTGCGCGTGCGCGCGCATGTGTGTGCATGTGCGTGCGTGCGTGCGCGCGTGCGTGCGTGTGTGTGTATGTGTGTGTGTGTGGGGGGGGGGGCGCTATAGCAAGTACAAATCTCCGACATGTAATTTGAACACTGCGCAAGAGTACAAGTTAGAATCACCCAGGGAATTCTGAACTAGAGTTTTCCCCGTTCTAGTTTGACCTACATGACAGTAATATGTTGAGTTTCAAATAATAAAAAATTGACTGCAACTCTTAGCATTGGTTTTGTCCAAGAAAAGTAGTGTTGAATACACACATGGATTGAGATATTACAAGTTATGGGATTTCCACTGTCTGTACGGATTCTCTATAAATCATGTTAGATAGTAACTATATCACAAATTCAGCTGCGGACAAGGAACAGGCGGTTGTTGATATGCATACCTTATATCATCAGTTTCTTGAAGAACGTTAGAATTAAAAAATAACACATGACAGCGAGGGCAATAACACAATTTAGTGCCTGCACAACGGTTCGCACTCTTAATACCGAATGTATAGTGCCAACCCAAGGGCATGCTTTAAATTGTGATATTAACCGCACGTGTTATCAATTTTAGCACACCGTCCACTCATCCACCGTCCATCATCATTCGTCATCGACATCGATAGAAACGTTTCCTCTCCATGTACACGAAGTCAAAGGAATGCATTCAGCACGAACGGTGGTATTGTTAAGAAAGTTGCTATTTTGAATGTAATATAACTTGAATAAGAGAACCCTATGTGAAAGTGTGGCGTATTCTGGTTATTATCACTCGTGATTACGATATACTCTGTTCCACAAGTACGACCATAGAGCACATTACAGAGTACGGCACACTTGCACTTGCGTCAAGGTTTTTTTTAAGTCTAATTCGGTGTCCAATAGTCAAATGCGGGTTTCCTGTGAAATAATACGGTGGTATACATGTATGTATTTTTGCGTCAGTGTTTGGCTATTAATACACATTTCATTCGTTATACTTTTTTTTTTTTTACCTTGACAGAATATATTTATACAAAGCCATGATTCCAATATATTGTGTTATTTGCCAAATATTGGAAAAACTACCTAGGGTAGCATTATGTGATGTCCAGAAATACAGTTTTATTCAAAATCAGATGTAACTGTATACTTTCCGTTAGGGCAACCTTTAGATTGTTGTTCCTTCCCGCCTTGTTGCAAAGAATAATTCTGCGCTATCATACCTGACGCTCACATGAATTTTCACGATTCCCAAAAATATAACCCTCCCTATAAGGAAGGTAATAAAATCACTTCCGCGTTGTACTGTCGTCACGCCTAGTATCACGCTGGTGACTGCAATGCATCTCAGCCTTAACTTTATCATCCAATCAAGGTGCGCGTTTTGCACTTTAATAATGACGTAATGTTAAACATATGTGAAACACTCAAAGTCGTGAGATTTGGGTTCAAAAAATATCCTTCTATTCTTCGATCACGTGACAACCAGTGTTGGTCATCTCGGTACTTTTCCGTTGTGTGTTTTTGTGTTTGCAGTTTTAACGATTTCACTGTGACGGGAAACATACGGTTCAAACAGTTGTTAAATTATACAACAATGATATTTTGTATGGTTTATACTATTTGAAATGCCGGATTTCTGGTTGTCTGTGAGGTATGTTTACAAGGGGGAATTGTTGTTATCACATGATACAACAAGCAAAAAAAAACCCACCACGGCTATTGGTGAAAAATAACCCTGCAGGGTTCACGACAGATCAGAATTGGTGACAGATGACATATAAAAAATAAAACTATGCAATTCCATTTTTTTAATGATGTACTTTGAGTATATCCGATTGAAAGCGGTGCTCATCACAATGATGAGAGAGTTAAAAGTCCCCATACCATCTGCTTCAATACTGTACTAGTTTAAATATCACATCACATCCGGACTGCTAAAGGGATGAAGAACAATTAACTTCTCACAAAGCTTGGTGCAGTTTGTCTTAAATTTAAAGACTAGTGCTCCTTTTCCTGTATAAAATGTGCTCTGAAGGGTAGCTTTAAGACAGATTTTTTATTACAATCTGTTGTTCATCACTCTGATATAAAACAGGGAATTAATGCGAAGATTTGTTTCTTGAAATATTTAATTTATTACACTTTGCATCTATAAGTAAGATATTTAAAAAAAAATATTTTTTAAGGCCTACACTTATATATTTTTGCCAGTCGTCCTCATTCTATCTCAACCCCAATTCCTCCTGATCCTCTTAAAAATAATGACTGCTTCTAATGACTGCGAATTGACTTAAAGCGAACAGTAGTGCTGTATAAATCCCACTGCTTCGCTTATGGTGGTATAGCAGATAATCCTTCACAGTATCAGTAATCATTAACATTAAAATGCTTAATTTTTTTATGTTAATTTTTCTGTAATATCGCCAGGCAGGTCAAATATCAAATTATGCATCTCTTCAGATCACTGCCATTATAATTCTGCCTATCCACGCCAACAAATATAACAGTTTCCAAAATATTGTACATGTACAGTGATATGATGCATGGGGTATATATGCTGGTGTACGTATCCATCTGATTAAAGGAGACATTACCTCATAAAGTATATGTGTACGATGAACGCATCCTTTACCAGTTTCTTGTTTGTTTGTTTGTTTGTTTGTTTGTTTGTTTGTTTGTTTGTTTGTTTATCTGTCTGTCTGTCTGTCTGTCTGTCTGTCTGTCTGTCTGTCTGTCTTTGTCTGTCTGTCTGTCTGTCTGTCTGTCTGTCTGTCTGTCTGTCTGTCTGCCTGCCTGCCTGCCGGTCTGTGTGTGTGTGTGTGTCCGTCCGTCCGTTTGGGTTTTATTATGCAAAGGCGTACGCCCGTATAATACATGTGTAACAAATTGGGGGGGGGGGGGTAACCTCTACTGTTAACATAACCCTCCCTCAATGTTACACACACACACACACACACACACACACACACACACACACTCTCTCTCTCTCTCTCTCTCTCTCTCTCTCTCTCTCTCTCTCTCTCTCTCTCTCTCTCTCTCTCTCTCTCTCTCTCTCTCTCTCTCTCTCCCCCTCTCTCCACTCCGTACACGGGATGGACTTGGACTTTTAGGAAATTGGCTCAGACTACACACAATGTCCATGGTTAACCTGAATCATTTAGAAGTGGCCACGGAGCAGATCGAAGCTCCTTGTCTAGGCCTAGCTGTTGCCTTCAGGGCCAACTTCCAAAGAAATGAATCCATAATTTATTTCAACATCAAATTCTTATAAACACAAAATATACAATTTTCAAATGATTGGGTGATAAAATAATGAGCACCATAAATGACTAAAACGGAAGTATTGCTGTCGTCTTAACAATGCAAATGATGTTGACAAATATGAAAACTAGCCAAACAATGTGATCACGTCATTGTTCTTCCAACTGTTTGTAATCAGTCATTATTTGACACTTTTGATCTTATAATAACTTAATGTTGTCATCTTAGAAGAAGAATATTCGCGAAATGCAAACATTCAGTGTACTAAGTATTAATTCATGACAGCGGAGAGTTCACGGTGACCTCGCAAAACATCAAAACTTAGCAAATATCAAAAAGTTGTATTCTGTCATCCGTAACACGTGTAAAAAATTGGAAATACAAACATTATAGACATAACCTGAATTACTGAGAATGGATAAATTTACACACTCAACGGTTTGTTTGAACTTGTATGTTTGAGATCTTATGTTTACATCCTATATCTCCATGGTAACACGACATTAAGAGTATACTCTGTTCTCACGAATGTCCCACGATCATTCACAATGCAGTTGCGATTATGTATATCACGTGCAATGAGACTGGCTGCAATGTTTAACACGCAATCATTGCTTCCAAAGTGTCTGCTCTATTTCTGGTTAAATGGTGTAAACAGTAGCAGCATGCACGCTACTATACTTTCCGACATACCCAGGGTAGAGTTGGTAGATTGTATAACGTTTAAACACTCAAATATCCAACTTTGCAGTAACGACACAGGGAAACACTTTCACTGTTGTCAATCTCTGCTATGTATGCTGGCCAGGCTCATTGAAACGTGATAGCTCGTGTCATCGAAATTGCGAGTACACGGAGAATCCTCATCAGAGCAATTGGGGAGTAGGACTACTTTTACACGGTAATTCCTAAGTGATAAAAATCGCATCGCTAAATGATTGACAGGGGTTGATTTGCAAAATCGAGAACAAAGCACGATAAAACAAATTAATTCCGAACTGACAAGAAAGTGAAGTACATGTATACCAATGGGGCGATTCTTGAGATTTCATTAATTTTCAAAGGATATCCCAAAAATAAAAGTCGATTTGATGCTAACGTTCTAGCATATCAATCTAATTTCGATTCATCGGTGTACTGTTTCAACAGTCTTGCTGTCCAGAGGGAATAAAATACAAATTTCGTGATATGATTGATTTGTGTAGTAACATTTTCGCATTCCTGTTAATATGACATTAGAAATTCACTGTGGGGAGAAATATGACTAAAAGGTTCACATAATAATTCCTGCAAAGAGTTTTGAAATAAGATGGGTGTGGGTTTTCATAACTTTTCATCTTACCAATATTCCAGTATCAGTCATGTGCCCATTAGACTAAGTCTGGATGCAAACGTGGTCTCTAACTGGTAACGATGCCCTATAGGAACTAGAATATGTGCCTATGCACGTGAATGCATACATAACTGCTCCAATAAACACTAACTTTATGAGGGACTGTGTTATTGGTTAAAATTCTATATATTACGTGATCCGCACTCTTAAGAAGATTAATAGATATACAAAAATTGTATTTACTTATTTGTCGAGACAGACGATAGAATGTAGCGATGTTAGTAAATCTTTTGTCATGCCAGACTATGAAATATAGCAATTTTAGTAATGTCTTTCAGGTTGTCGATTCTGACAACGTTCTGTCTCAGGTAAACTGCCTTCTCGTTAAACTCCATATATAACGGCACGATCGAGATCGCGTAATTCTTTGAACGGATATACAATTTCTTTGACAAGACGTTACATCTTACCCGTTGGCTGTCAATCTGTCATTAGCCTTTTTAATAAACCAGAAAGCTTTGGCAGCAATTATTAAATTACAAATACTGTAACAGTGTAGTAACCTAAAACAATGTCTCAAATGAATAAATGGTGACGGATTTATTCGTCAGAGACAATACATTGCAATGTTTGTTGGCAAAGCTTTTACCTGCTCTGCATAAAGAATATTGTTCTATACATTGAGTTAGTGTGCAGTGTAGTTGTAATGTTTATTTTAGAGTGTTACAGTGATCAAATCAATAAGTGTGCGCGATGTGAAAGCGACAATGACAGTCTTTCACTTATGTCCTAGTTACTTCAACTTTTAAGTAACCTTTATTTTTAATAGAAAGGCCTCCTTTATCATTGTTACGTATTGATAGAACTCCGAAAAAAAGTCAATTAGAAATCATCTATGCACGCTTCAGTGTCTAAGTAATGGATGCGATTCTGACGAGAACTGTGCGAGTATGTGATAATGAGAATTATTAAAGCAAGGAAATGAACATGTATGGTTACAAATGATTTCACTTGAAAGCTTCATCCTCCTACGACGTATTTTGGAATTTAGAAGACGGTTTTGCACGTTTTGCTCTATTGTACACAGACGGGTGATTATATATAGATAACATTCCAGGACCTCGGCGATAGTCAATCTGTAGTGTTTCTTGGAATTTGTCTTATTCCAGAATTCGAAGCAGAGGAGGAAATGTAGTTCATTAATTTTGTTTCCATTTTCATTGCTTCATACTAAAGTCAGCAATATCTCGAAATTTCAGCTATTGCTTCTTAGCTACCGCAACTAGAGTCGCTGCGCTAAAAATATGCCATCTGTATATGTGATAAGGGATTTCCTTGTGTACCTATAACATATAAACGAAGCAATGCGAACTGTTGTTTAAGATTGAAGGCTAATGGCCATATAAAAACTCTATAGAAAATATGTCAACTTATAATCCTTGCCTAAGATGATGTTCTTACATTGCAGAGTTACATTGTTAATGTTATTGGGTAATTTGTTATTTCATTAATATACATGTACACACTCCCCATAGCGAAATCATCATTTCAAATCCAAATCATCGCGAAATGACTGCAAGTCTCACGGCGGTAATCCAAACAGTACTCCCAAAAGGAAGGTACTAAATATTGATAAAGCTGGATCCAACACCTTGTTACATGCTTTGTTCGTATATGAGAAAGTCTGCTTGTACCTATGTCATGATTGATGGTGTCTACTCCCTGTGGACGAACAGTTTCGTATAATCTTCATTATACGATATTTTAATCCATGCTTTAGGTATATTATTTAGTAATGGTGGTGTCGTGTTCGCATGGCCCTAGGTGAATACGCGTGTAATGTGTCCAAGCCTGACACATCGGCAAATCGGCTTTAGTACAATCGAATCTTTCTTGGGCCAGTAGGATTGTCAATGAAGTATATTAATATTCATGACTTAAAGTATACTCCTTGAAATATTACAACGACCTACTTGGCAAATCAATTGAAAAATATCAGCTTACGTGTCGCACTTTCTGTGACAAGTACGACTTTGTTTGTTCTGTTTCTTTGTATTTTTAATATTAATCATAACGTATTTTTATTAGGAGAATGTTCATGCTTGGACAGCAAATTCATTATACCTGCCATCGCTAAATGTGTAAATACTATATTTGTTGTGAAAATGTTCTGGCACCATCGAGTCCTAGGTTACCTATATATATTATTATATCTGGTCATAGACCTTTCCTGTGTAGCACATATTATATTTCGAGTAGTAAAATAGCCTTAATGTCACACATTTACTCCTTTAAATTCAATATAAATTGTAACTAGATAGAGCAGGACTTATCATGCATGTACGTACGGTAGTAGAGATAATGTTGTTTGCACAGACTGTTCCATACCTAAAGTCGACAATAGATCCCCTACCGTGACAGACACCGTCCTTTAGTTTGGCAACTGGGAGTGCAGTTTGAAAGTGAGTGCCATGATACGGCCTCTTCGATGTTGTTTTTCACTTACCTACCCACCTTCTTGTTATACCATAATTGGTACAAAACTGTGTTCAAAGTCGAAATTAGGGTAATGTTTAAATTCATTTTTTCCATCTATTTGTTTTCCTGACCAACGCGCCCGACACATAAATTTAAATATCTTGAAATAACAACTTAACTATCGTCCATTCTTGCTGTGCTGAACATTTCCCAGTCAAAAATATCAAGGAAAATTATCCTTTGCATCATTTCAAACATTCAAAACAGTATATCCCCACTGATGAATAAATATAAAAAGATTAATTTCAAAAAGTGATTAACATACAAAGATTTTGATCAAATATGGCGAGAATGTCTATGTTTTTGCATATTATATTGCTATAACTTCGCTATATAAGAAGTTTATTATGTAATGTTTTGACCGCTATTTTCCTCGAACACGAACGATAAATTAATCCCGTAGTGCGGGATATAAGATATTCTAAATTGGTTGGAATATGCTTGCATCACCGGGACCGTAACGACACCTCAAAACGCAATGTACATGATTGCATCACATGACATGACCCGCATGAAACTTAGGAAAATAGAAAATGATTGTTTGGGACATGCGCAATACGTCTAGATTCTCAGTTTTGAGAGATGCCAGTGCGTCGTTGGTTGTCTCATCACAGTTTTAAAATGTTGTCCATCAGGCTGACACGTATGGTGCAATCTTCTTTCTAAAGGTAATATTTGGTATGATATTTTGGGTTGTTCAGTTATACTTGTCGACTAGCATTAATTTACCAATCTTTAGACATTGTATTTATCAGTTTTACCACAATGATCATACATTGCGGCAAGAAATACTGACTTCGTTCGCTTGTCTTTTGCAGATGATCATGACGTAGCAGTAACTTTACGTGCTTGGAAGATATACTGCCGAGGTAATCTCCCGCTTCTATCTATGCGACATAACATCGAGGAGAAATGGTTGTTATCACTGTATTTATCATTTTGGTGTCATTTTTGATCATAGCCAGTAACATTGTTAACATCATTGTCATTCGTGTTACTCAGAAGTTACCCCAAAACTCCAGGTATTTCATGCTATCTCTCGCGGTGGCAGACCTTGGCGTAGGTTTTTTGTCCCTGGCAGCAGTAAATCCGTCGCTGAAAGGTCACTTGACATACAGTAAAACAATATGTCGAGTAACAGGGGGTTTGCAGTTCTGTCTAGCGGCAGCGTCAATTCACTCTCTGTTAAGTATCAGTATAGAGCGGTTCCTGGCAATCAGTTTTCCTCTTCGGTACCAATCTTACGTGACTGGTAAACGTTGTATTATAACCATCGTCATTATTTGGGTAACTGTCAGTTCGTGGATATCTTTTCTCGCAACCCGTACAGACCCCGAGTACTACACATACAGTGAAGGGTCATTCCTATGTTTACCAAATTGTAGGGGAGATGGCTGCGCAGCACTTCTAGCACCTGGGATTATGGTTTTCATACTGATTCCATCCGTGTTAATGCCTACCATTTACATCTACATCATGCACGTATCGTTTACACACTCGAGGAAGATAAGAAGTCGCCAAATAAATCATAACAGCCGGAATCCTGACCAAAACATAATTCGTGTCGAAGGAAGCACTAAAAAAAACTTTCGTGCGGCTAAACTTGCCTGTGCTGTAACCGGGGCATTTTACATTGCCTACATACCATTTGCGTGTTTCAGGATAAAACTCACCATTACGGGGAAAGAAATGCCACCAGTGATGGAGTTTATATTCACCTGGCTATCGGTTTCAAACAGCCTTTGGAACTTCATCATTTACAGTGTTATGAGCACAGCTTTCAGATCGTCACTTATACGATTATTTCAGACAAAGTGCCTTCGAAAGACGTACGTCGAGCCTTTCACGTCTGATAGCATGTCCATGGACAACCCACGTAACATGAACATCAAAACAATCACTTGACTTTCCCAAATTTGACTTTCTTTTTGAATTACCCTACCTGTCAAACAAATAAACTGTCGGTCACATGACTGTAACACCGGGACAGATGACGTAGTAGTTTTCGACGATTTAACAATAACTGAGCTGCAAAGAAGTAGTTATTATTTTCAATGAACACATCAAGAAGTAGGTCTGTCAGCTTTTGTATAAAGTTAGTCAGATTTTGTGAAGTATTATTTGCAGGAGAAGTTACCAAATAGTAGAAACTTGAAAATTAGCATATGGGAACAAATATAATTTTGGCGTATTACTTTTTCCACTATAATGGAAAATGGCAAATATAACTGATGTAAGTTAAATTATGGAAAGTGGTTCACAAATAAGCTTGAATATTCGGTCAAAATGAATTTACGTCAGAAATGAGCAAGAAAAGTTTCAAAAATGATCTAGATACAGGGAGAAAATTATCTATTAAACTAGTACAGAGTGAGAACTTGAATAACCATGACAGCTTTGAAACCTGCCAGTAAGTATTCAAGTGCTATGTTTGTTGTCTGTTTTTTTTACACTTCTTGTTAAATCTTGTAAATGTTTATTAACTTTAGCTCTACACAAGACTAACAACGTAACAATTTCAATACCTTATGATGGCAAAATACCACTTGACATATCCTATTTTTTAAAAGTGATATTTCTAGCTTTATACGAAAACAGAGACCACTGGAAATCAAAAGGCGTATATGAAATGTGTTGACGTTATATAAACAGATTTCCGTAAGTGTCAATTTTAAACAAAATATTTTATTTTGTTTCATGTCCTCATAAAATCTGCGCCCTTACTGAATTTCCATCCTGTTTTGTGAAAAAAAGAGATGCATAAATTACTTTATATATAGATTTAAAAATGAGAACTGTAATTGGCTCTGTAAATAGACAGGTTTCGCACAGGAATATTTGTCACATTTTCCAGCACTTTTATTACAGTGTACTAGTCTAATGACATTTAAATCAGTATTACACAGGCACCTAAACAATTGTTTTTAGAAGTATTCGATGAATTACTCATGGCAAAAGTAGATTATACAAAACATCTTACACGAATCATGCTGCTGTTTGGTTCGAATATTTCAAAGGAAATATGTATAATAAGTAGAACATATTTGACATATGGTATTCTGTTCTATACTTCATTTCGCTGTGTATTATTTAGCCATTATCATTTCTAACAATGACTTGGTTTACTAGCCAAATGGCATGCGCAATGCATATCGCTGGCAAGTCTGGTACGCTATAACGTAATTATTCGGCATATGTTTTGTAAATTAAATCTTGTTTTCACTATCATGTTGAAAATTGCATCACTATATTTACACACTTTTTTAAATGTAACTTTATAATGACATTGCGTAGCGATCTTTTGATAATGAAGTATTTCATCTCTTGAACCTTCGTATATTTTTACGGCTATCATATAAACAGGAAACATATTGACGCAATAGTACAACAAAACAAAGCATCATTCTATGTACACAGACCAGAATTATATAAATAGTATACTAACATATCAATGTGTTTGTGTTTTCCATAAAAACAACCACGACGGTTGGCATTCTCTGTCATATAATATAATATAATATAATATCATATCATATTATATCATATTATATAATATAATATTATATTATATTATATTATATCATATCATATTATATTATATTATATTATATTATATTATATTATATTATATTATATTATATTATATTATATTATATTATATTATATTACTGACTTAATTTCTTTTCCGTTAATGTATAACATTTTACGAAAATCAAAGCAACATCAATGTATACATAATATATTGACTATTGGGTATATTTTGATCTTCACGCTGTGCCTTCATTGTAATGAATCCATCTGAACAGGACGAAGGTGCAAAGACATGTAATTAGGAAATGGTCATTGAAAGGCACGTATTGGGTATGGAACTTGCTGTATAGGAACGAGTTCTTAATGATTTACCGTTAACCACATATGCCATTAAAGAGCTTTTTATTTTTTATCATTATATGAACTTTTGATTTAATTATTATATGATAACCACAATATTCATGTATATGCACTGGCATGAGAATTGGTGTATTTATTGCATTTAAATGTTTTCATTTCAACAATACATGTAATGATTATAATAACAGAATTGCTCTCTTGGGTGTGCGATTTTAAGAAACGTGATATAATTATTTGAGAATTAAATTATGTGTATATGTTATAAACACAAACTGAAATCGTTATCACAACATGTTCAAGATTAAGTATGAAATTAAATGTGTTGATGTGATTTTTTTATTTGATTACGTTTAAAATTGAGTAGATGCTAGAAGTCGATAGAAATATTAAATATGACTCAATTATTGTGTACTATTAGAGACACCACATTACTGCGATTGCAAATATCAATCTCTGTCAATAGAAGACTTGATGCATTCTGAGCTTGTTTGAGAGTTTGCTTGTATCTGCACAACAGAGTAAGTCATTGCTGATGGTGATTTTGTATATCAATGAATAAGAACAAACTATCGACTGTAACATTTTAAACATCTGAAACATATTCTTCTTTTATTTATTTATTTATTCGTCACACACAAAACAAGGAATACACCTATAATCTATACTAGAAAAAAAGTAAATTCATTGGACATCACAAAAATGCAAGAAAGGACACAAGTTTTGAAACTGTGTGACTAGGGACTGGCAAATAACAACAACAAAACTAAATGTTGAAACTGGGGACTGACAGATAGCAATAACAGAGCTAAGTTTTGAAACTGTGTGTTTAGGGACTGGCAAATAGCAATAACAGGCTAGGGCTAAGATTTGAATTGTGTAACTGGAGACTGGCAAATAGCAATAACAGAGCTAACCTTTGAACTGTGTGATTGGGGACTGGCAAATAGCAACAGCATAGCTAAGTTTTGCCATGTGACTGGGGACTGGCAAATAGCAATAACAATGCTAATCAGTGACCAGTACCCATTTAGAGAGGTTACATGCTTAGCAGTCAAACCGATTACATATTTACTTGTGGTGATGATCTCGAACGAGATGAAACACCGGCTGGCGCTTATCTTTACACGTCACTCTTCACACCCGCCGTTCCATTTTCATATCTGTACATTCTTTTCACATCTCTATATTTGTACCTTTACACAAGTGTCAGATCTTAGTCTCACTCTCACATTCATTTCTTTCCCAATGTATGAGAAAGAAGGCTCTATGTCTTCAAAACTTTAATGTTATATTTCTTTTATAAAGTTAATCTTAAAAGATATATCACACCTTTTTACTATGTACCACATCATATTAGCAACTTTTAACAAAATGTATTTTTTACATTATGTCTTTGAGTATGTCTTGGTATATTTGAATTTAATCTCTTTGAGTCTTATTTTCAATGTTCATTAGTAACAATTTATTATTAAACGTACGCTTAGCTTCTGCACTATATCCATATCTCAAATATATTTACTGTTATCCATCGTGCTACAGTTTGATTTGTCCCTAGAGATGAATAAACAACAGTAGAGATGATAACAATTGCATGACAACAACACTGTCAGTTATATCATAGCTAAAATTACAACAGCAGCAACAACAACAAAAACAACAACAACAACAACAACAACAGTGGGAGCAATTGCAAGAGCTTACGATGGTTCTGTTTGTGTCATATGACGCTAGCGTGTGCTTGAAATGTAATTAATGATATGTTTTGTATTTGTATTACTAGAAAGTTAATACAATATCTCAGTCATTGCTTAGAGATTTGTGTTCAGTTTTAAACCTTTCAACTTCAAATGTAGTTTGCACATTAATTATGAAGATGTATTACTATTCTTGATTAGCATACAATTTATAAGAGAAGATATATTAGCATCATTCGATTTCTAGTCAATTTTTCATTATTACACGTTCATTATTCATTGTGACACAAACAAAGTTAAAGAATAAAAGTGATGTTGTCATATCATTTACATGCCTCCTGTTTATTTTGTATGTCATTTATTTAGATCAGTATCTGCCTGGGAGCATCCGTTCGACAACGATATGATGACAAATATGAAATAGAGAATAATTGTTGTTCACGAGTGAAGAATTATATAACATCTCAGAATGTTCATGCATATGTGATAACGAATGGTCTGTCTGTCTGTCTGTCTGTCTGTCTGTCTGTCTGTCTGTCTGTCTGTCTGTCTGTCTGTCTGTCTGTCTGTCTGTCTGTCTGTCTGTCCGTCCGTCCGTCCGTCCGACTGTCTGTCTGTCTGTCTGTCTGTCTGTCTGTCTGTCTGTCTGTCTGTCTGTCTGTCTGTATATGTGTGTGTGTGTGCGTGCCTGCCTGCCTGCCTGCCTGCGTGCCTGTCTGTCTGTCTGTCTGTCTGTCTGTCTGTCTGTCTGTCTGTCTGTCTGTCTGTCTGTCTGTCTGTCTGGCTGGCTGGCTGGCTGGCTGGCTGGCTGGCTTGGTGTCTGTCTGTCTGTCTGTCTGTCTGTCTGTCTGTCTGTCTGTCTGACTGTCTGCTGTGTCATTCTGGTTGACTGCATGTGTGCGTTCGCGTGGGTGTATGTGTGTACAATTTTAGTATTCGGCAAGGCAGACAAAGTGAAATGTTGAACAATTTGATATATTGAATTTAACAGTGGCTCTTCTTTAGTTCATTCATTACTGCAGAAGTTGTTTTGATCGTATCAAATTACAAAGTTCATAGAAATCCCCTTCAACTTTATTTTTTCTTTAAAATATTGATGATTTTAATTGATGATCTTCAGTTTAGAGTATCAATATGGCCCAAATACAAAGACATTTGAATACAATTCTTAGAATTTCAGCACATACATAATTTACACCAGTGTGAAGTCATATGAGTAAAACATTGCTGTGACAATATTGAGTAAAATTAGATAGCTGTTATCAACTTGTTCATTGTGATGCTTCAGCAACCATTCATCTTCATGTTGTTATTGTTATTGTTGTTGTTGTTGTTGTTGTTTTTGTTGTTGTTGCTGTTGTTGTTGTTGGATATGTTCACAAATACAAGTGTTAAAAATACGCACTGGTTATGCCCAATTGCTGCGTTTGTCGACGACACTGAACTGACCGTACTGATAACGGACGACCACACAATGTATCGAGACAAAAATAGTTAATTCGTAGAACTTAATGTAGTTAAACTAAGGAAGTAAGAATTTATTTTAGAGGAAGGTCATCTGTGTTCGACAATGTTTTGATCAATGGACTTGTCGACAAAGTTGGACCATATAAATATGTGAAGATGACTCTCGTTAATAAGTTTTCATGGAAATAGAACACCAAATGAATGCCATTGGTTTGTCAAAAACCTTAACCCGCCAATTGTATGTTTTGAGATCTTTTAATGTTCATGCCAATCTATACTTTAACTGTGAGCAGTGTTTTTACCTTTGGCTTAGTATGTTAGGCTGGAAATATTGCTAAACAAGTCATTGTCAAAGACAACCTTGGCAAAAATAATCAAAAACAACAAAAGCGGGAGGGATGGTCGGTAAAAAGCAGACTAACATTGACAACGTACACCACATACACATTGCGGATAGACTGCAGCTGGAAACAATTTTAGCTGATGGCACACATCCACTAAGGCCAGAACTTGACAGTCGACGAATAGATAGAAGGGGCAGACTCAAACATCCACACTCGAGAACAATACGCTATAAGCAATCATTCATCCCAGCGGCAATTAAATTGCCCTATCAACAAACAGACAGACCTCGACTTTATCCCGGAATGCTCTCATTTTAAGCTGTGTTCACTCTTTTTTAAAGCCCATGCTTTTCGAGTTGTAATTCTTTTATTTTGAATAGTTTGTAAACATCTTGCATTTTGTGTACCCGTTTTAATCGCTTTTTTACTGGCAGACATTGAAATTTCTTGTGAAGGATTAATACAGGTTTCTTGTATAATATTGTGTTATTTTTGCATCTTAGTACTGCTTCGAAGATAACGCACCAAGGCGGTAAATATAATCATGCTAAGTGCTTGCGTTGAATAATGCATGACAATAATTGATATGACTCCAGAGAAAATAACCCTCACTTAAACCATGCATCAGTTTCATTTCAGAGAGAATGTTCAACAAGGCAATCGAATATAAACATGTGCGTACATTATTTCCCGGTAGGTTATGGAAATATCCTAGGTTGTCGCATTGATATTATATTGTCACTGAAACCATCAAGGTTAGATAGGATAATTCAAGTTTTTAAAGCCTACATTTTCTATAACTTTACCTGACAACTGTTTTCATCCACTTTTCAATCGTAATGTAGCTTGAACCACTCAATTGAATTTTGATGTGAACCCCGTTCTATTCTAAATTGTAACATAGGCAAAAGTGCCAATTTTGATTGATTCCTCGAATTGTCTGCTTGATATGTTGGCAAACTGCCAGGATTTATTTAATTCTTAGCATATGTGCGACACGTATATATGTTTATCATCATTGTTTTATACTGAACACTTTATATCACCATTATTTTTCAGTATCGCGTGTTTGTACATATTTACGATTGCACTACATTAGCTCAAATCCTAGTAATGAGGAGGCATTTGGATGATTTGACAGTGGAAATGACCAGTATTTAGTATTTGCAACTTTAAATTGAATTTAGTCTGGATGCATTTCCTGGTGTCTGTGGAGGTATATGTCAGCAGGTCGCTGAAATAAACTTATTGCCACTCATTTATGGAAGAGATATATTTGGGATCTTCACAGCTGCAGAAATTAAAGTTGCCATATGGATGAGAATTGGGTATCTATTTTGGACTCTTAATTTACAAACCAATTATTTTATCACATTTATTAATCTTTATTGAGTCACAAAAAAGAATTTGGCATCTGATCTGATTATGTTGTTTCATATTGATTTGTGGGAAGTCATAATAAAATTGTTTTATAACATGACCACTTTAAACGATTTACTGACGGCACAAAATATGTCCACAGCCCATCTTTATATATAAAAGAAATAGGAGAGAGACAGAGAGACAGAGAGACAGAGAGACAGACAGACACAGAACGAGAAAGACATACGGCGGCAGAGAGAGATAATTGATTTATAGATCACCTTTGTTATGACATCTATTTGCGACATTTACACTAAACTCAATCTTCCCCTTATTAGGTCTGCCAGAAAATAATTCACCTTTCCAAATCCTAACATGTGCAATGTCACCTTTTGAACTGTGAAATTAGAATCGAAATCGAATTGAGTAATAATCTTGTGAAAATGTGAACGACAAAGGTGACATGTGGAATAATTACCCATATAGTGAACCACCCTGTTTGCACGAATTGTCAAGTTATAATAAATCGAACAACCTGTTATTAAAATGACGTCCTGGTGATTGCGTTCATCAATCAACCGTACGCAATTTGCAGGTGATGACACACTAAATCAGCCCG
>NC_135552.1:22217180-22227180 GCF_964340395.1 Glandiceps talaboti
GTAGGATATAGCTAAGATATTCAAAGTGAACATTCCAAACACCGCTTAAACGCATGCATATTGAAAGTGAGTTAAATGCTATTTTTCAAAGTTGTGGTTTTAAAAACAATAAGAAAGATATGTTTATAAGTTTTAGAATGATGGTATTTGTAAAGATCATCACGTCTTACTTTATTGTAACAATGCAAGATGGAAACGTTAGCTCTCAACAGTCAAACAAACAAACACAACTGTATAGTCACGACATTTCGAGAGCTGGGGATACTGTTACTTCTCCATAGCAAATATTGATGAGTAATAAATATTCACTGTTTAAGCATGTGGATTCGTTTCACTAATCGTTTGAGCTCTGAGGATGCCAATCGGTCTTAGGTTACACGAAAAATCCATTGTTAATGTTAAATACGCACACCTACAGTACAGTCTCTGCCTTGTTTAGATCCTTAGACTATACATGACAACATGACGTAGCTACATCTTGGCTAGGCATGGGCTGAGTTTATACGCAAATATTACTTGTTAATTTTAGTATGTGTTCTGCTCATTGAAACTCATTGAAATTACTTCACATATGCAGAACTCTAATCTGATATTTAGGCACACAACATACATAATTAGATGACATAACTCAGTGTACGGATATGAAGAAGTCGAGGAAATCTCCAATTCCACTATCAAATTGGCAAACAACTTCAGAAAATTATTTTGATGCCTGTGAAGAATATTGCATCAGTTTGTTGTTTTATGTTCAAATGTTTTGTAAACTACAGGAGTATGAACTCAGCTTGTATCACATTAAAGCTGAAATGTTCAGCCTATTCGGGTATTCCTTAACTTGACAATGTAGTTACTGACTTTTCAGGAAACAAATTGTTGATTTTAGAATACAACTGTCTGCAAATGTCTCCAATATAATTATTTCACACTCACACTCACACACACACACACACACACACACACACACACACACACACACACACACACACACCCACCCACACACACACATACACACACACTCACAAATACATACATACATACATACATACATACATACATACATACATACATACATACATACATACATACATACATACATACACACACATACATACACACATACACACATACATACATTCATACATACATACATACATACATACATACATACATACATATACACATACATACATACATACATACATACATACATACATACACACACATACATACATACATACATACATACATACATACATACACACACATACATACATACACACATACATACACACATACATACATACATACATACATACATACATACATACATACATACATACATATACACATAGAGACATGCATACATAAAGACATACATGGATGGACTTTCTTTAAATACTGTCATTGAACTGTGGGGAAGCATGCTACTTTTTCATCGTAGAAATGTCAGTAATACGTAATGATTGACATCTAGTGCCACAGTCGCATCAAAAGCGGAATACATTCGTACACTAGATGCTCAATGTGAAAGATAACCTTCAAGAACACGCGTGCGTTCTGTCACATTTCATTTTGCAATGTTATGTTGAACTTTGCCTTTTTGTATCTACATCTCACAATCCTTAGAAGGAGGTCTGTATATTTTAATAGTAAGGCACCAAACAAAGGTCAGTGTATTAATATTAAAGCAAACAGAGAATATAGCTTAATTATCGGATATTGAAAAATCGACAAAACTCAGCTTTTACAGCAATACGTGAAATTAATACATAAAGCTAAAGGTTAAAGTCTGAACAGATTGTAATTTATACAAAGAATAAAAGACAGATTGAACATGCACTGTACTGTCGTATATATGTTATAAAATGTTCTCTATATTCGTCCCTGGTGTTCCTGTATGGGGGGCTAAGAAACCTTAGAATTTATCTTTATTTAAAGTCAACTTAGTAATGACGAATACTGAACTGCATGCAAACATGTACATCCTATTATGGATAACATGATTCTACTATAAGTTAGATACTCTGAAAGCCAGCAGAGTAAAAACAAAGTTCAGTCTGGCTCGACAAATAAAAAAGACTAGTATTGCTACATTTCATCATCTTGCTAGACAAAAATCGTACTAAACACTGATTCCTATTATTGTTTGGGTGATAACAATCTTGCTACAATTTTTAGCGAGAGCTCTCACTATCTTGCTACAGATTGTTGCCAAATGATATATTGTAACAACCTATAGTTTTTGAAGGCATGACTGTAGATTAAAATGTAATTACTTAAATGAGATGTTATTCCCCAATATTTTTCTTCGTTCAGTCAGTTGTCGCTACCAGTCGCTAGATTGAATAGTAACAACCCTTAGGTCACGAGTATTTTCCGGCTGAATGAAGAAAAATATCGGAGAATAACATAATTATACCAGTACCAGTAATGTCAAAGAAAAATCGGGGAAAGTGATGGCAATGTTTTTAACGTTTTGATTCTTCGAACACAGCAGAATCAGTGACGTAGACGCGCGTTGTCGTGACGTACAACGACCAGAGTATATATTCCATATTTTTTTGTTCAACTTGGCACGTGCATGGTGTAATGAATTGTATTATTGTTTCAGTCGAACCACATGATAAGATGTAGCAATGGTAAACCGGACAATGGTTTGATTTTACTCAACTTATGACTTCGATTGCAAAATGGATAATTTCAACATCCGACACTATTATAATATTGTATTCATTCATTTTATTGTTAACTTCTACATGTTAATGAAACCTTTCAAAGTCAAGAAACCATACTGACTATTTTGATATCAATCAATTTTTCAGTTACTTACTTCGTCTGTTACAGAAAACACCTGATCTATTTTTATGGTTTTTTATTTTCTTAGTAAATGTGATAAATTTGACATCCTAATCTTCAAGTTTTAGTTATCTCTTTCAAAACTTACACTTTACAAGTGAAAATACTGCAACAACATAAGTTGTATCTGAGGTTGCATTTTTATCAGCAAAACATCAAAAAAGTGTAAGAAACTAAAATCCCAAAATAGATCAGAAGATGTTAGAAGAAACATTAAATGGTATATGTATATGTATATGAAAAACTCTCAATATGAATTGTTAGGTAATACGTTAGTTTACTTTATTTCATATTCATAGAAAATAAATACTAGTATTTAATATTTGGGGACGTAATTATTTCTGTTTCAATAACTAACATTTATGTCATGTTTACGATTTGCCCATCTTTTGGGTTATACTACAATTAAAACGGAAGCGTCGCCTTCTTGTTGACTTTGGAACTAGTCAGAACAATCGCAAATTCAACTTTTTGACCATCATTTCCAAACGACAAAGTGAAATTTATGATTTTTATGAACGTTTTGAAGAGTAAACTTTTTGAGTGTATAGGTTTGACAACAATCTTAACGCCAAATTACTCGAAGAAGGTTATTGATCTAAACAGAGAGCAAGAAGAGAAACAACTGAACTTTCGATAAATTCATTTGATGATCATTCCTTCAACAAATGATGCAACGAGAGAGAAGGTCAAATTTGAAGACAATCAATATCCTCATATTCGAGAGGAAAAGTTGATACCCTTCGTAAACTATGCAACCAATTCAATCGCATACGTCCCCAGGCCAAGCCGATTTTGAGTCCTCTTGGCATTTCTATAAGTGGTGCGTTTTGTTGTCTGGGAGACCTGCTCATCAATTTTTGATCATGTTAGTCAAAATGTCAGTTCTTTGTGAACGTTAACACTCTCGTATTGCAACATCATGAATGCAAACATTACGGTAGATCAAGGTACCAGAGGCGTTTTCATGCAATAATCGGGCGTAATAAGGGAACTCTATAATTGTGAAATGGCGAAAGATGAAATTTCTCTTTGTCAAGTCACTAACTCTCATACCTACGGCATTTTCAAAACTACTTAGACAAGATGACAACTATGAACTGCATGATAACGTTAGCTCGCAGAGACAAACGATCAAAAATATTAAATCCTTCGTCTCTATGAATATATAATTCTATACGCTGCTGGAAAAACACATGTAATGCTCTTCACGTAATCATTCAACTGAGACTATATTCAGATATTGAATGGATGTCATTAAGACTCTACTCTATCAGCAAAGGTATACAATAACATTAAATGGATTTGAGATATCAATGAATTACAAACAAAAGATAATACAAAGCTGGTACCCTGGTAGAGAAAATGAAATTCACCAAAACGTGTTTCGAGCAACTACTAAAAAACCCTATAAGTCTAACATGAACATTATCAATCAAATTGACCATTGAATTATCTGTTAGTAAATTCACTGGTTGCATCTGACCGTTATATTGGCTTCTGATGCGCGGGAAAATATTATTTTTTTTATTTACGGTTGATGGAATCAGAATCGTACTGTACCACGTTTTAATTTCAAATGTTTGCCCGTAGATCTTGAAACAAACATTTATGATAGAGAATCTATTGTATGTGTCAATGTACCAAACTGAATGGTTTGCATCACATCTAAGTGTTGGTTTATATGATTGGCTTTTCGAGAACATGGCAAAGGAAATGCAAATGTAACCAGATGATATAAACAAAAGTATTTGCAGCTTTATCATGAGGGCGCTATTACTCGACCTAACTGAGGAACCCTGGGACTTGACCTTGGACGGTGGTCAGTTGTAACTAGTAGCTCGAACTTGGTGGAAGCATGAAGCAGAGGAGACGCAAAGAATGGTAGGAGATAGAGAAGTTAGAGAAAGACAGAGAGAGAACTGAAGCTGAAGAGAAGGAGAAGAAAGGCACGTTGCTGAAGTACTGAGCTGAAGTCAATTTCAGAGGGCAACTTGACTGCTGCCTTCCTCAACTATGCTGAAAGAAGACAAACAGCAAAATGTATGATTCTGAAGTTGTAAGCTGGACATGATTGCGTAAACCATTAATCCAGTCTATTAAAATGGGACATACACGCACACGCACACACACACACACACACACACACACACACACACACACGCACGCACGCGCGCGCGCGCGCACACACACACACACTCACTCACCCACTCACTCACTCACTCACTCACAAGCACGCACGCACGCATAGACGGACGGACGGGCGGGCTGACAGTCACTCACTCACTCACTCACTCGGACAGACAAGACAGACAGAAAGACAGACAGACAGACAGATAGATAGATAGATAGACAGACGGACGGACAGACGGGCTGACAGAGACTGACAGTCAGACAGACAGACAACCATACATAGCCGACTTAGTACCACTTTAAGAAGAACGACAATACTTTGAAGCTACATAGAGATACGTAACAAACCGTGTACAATAAGAAATGTCAGAAAGAATTGAAACAAAATGTCTGCCACAGTTGGCGCTGTTGAAGTTGTTTTGAAAGGTTCCTATTCATTTCTGTCCATTGAGGGCCCACAACGTTAACGTTTAGTCAAAAACGCAAATGTTATAACTGTAGATAAAAGAGGGTCAACAACGTAACATCTCATAAAACAATCAAAAGTAACAAAAGAAGATACAAAAGATATCAGTATTCATATAATGAAGTACTTTGACAAAAGTAGACAGAACGAAACAGCTACAAATAGACATAGACAGAAATTGATACAAAATTGTTATAGACGTTATTTTGTATGATCTTTTCTTACTACGTATTTGCTGTTGATTCATACATCTTTATTACGGGAAAAAACTACTAAAATCAGCGCTGTGTGGCAAACTAGGATTGATGCATGATATTATATGGTCATATTAAGGAAAACATTCAGTAACCAAACATTATGCTTTTCAGTCATTGTTTTTCAACACAGGAGTCATATAAGTAATCCTTATTGAGATCAGAAATCAAAGTCTTGCTGTCGAAATCTTTAAAGCGATCACATTAACAGTAGCGTTCGTTCAAGTTGACAATCAATCTCTCTGCATTTCCACGTACACGAGCCAAGAAGCAAAAGATGAAACATCCGGTTGGCCGTATAGTAAGTGGACAACGTACATGTAAACTGAATCAAAACTAAACCAACTACGTTTTTTCTGATCAGTATACTACAATATCATGATGGCTTTTCAGGACAACATGTTTGACGATCTTTGACAGTGCTGTACCTTGGTGTTCATCATAACATTGTTGCATCATAGCATCCTAATGTGAACAGCGACACCTACGTTGGATTTAGGTAACTTGTCACGATATCGGGTTGGAGGGTGATAAATTTCCACAGTGGGGCCAAGAGCAGCCAGCAAACTTGACCATTAGTACGGTTTTTGACTAGATAGAGGATGGAATTCTCGAATCTTTTGCTGTATCCTCGTGAGGCGTTCCAATGAAACGAGATTTACCAACAGTGCAACCAAACACTGTACAATATATATATATATATATATATATATATATATATATATATATATATATATATATATATATATATATATATATATATATATATATATACTTAGATCAATGTTTGCAATTCGCGAGTAGTACTCTTCTGAGATGACAACATTAAGTTTCATTAAAAGAACCATTTCAGTGATGCTGACTTATATCTCAACGCTTACAAGCAGAAAGAATACTCATGATGAAATTGAAATGGAGAATTTAGATTAGGAATAATTATATTTATCGAAATATGAAGTAGTGGAAGCTCCTCTCGTTCAAAGTTTTACTGACTCAGAATAAATGTGAGCCGAAAATGCTACAGATAAATGTGTACGTCACCGGTACATTATTCATATCTGTTAATTGCTCGCCAGTCACGTACACATCATGCTATACTAAGGGCAAGGTGCAATGTTTATTCATAGACCCTACACGAAATGGTTTATTTGTTCAATATAATTATCTGTCTGTGCCATACGATTCAAAGTTCAAGCAAGTCATGGTGTTTTGAGCACCAGTGCATGTCAACTAACATGGTGTCTTACGTTTTAATATGTTTTACTGTGTCTATCATCTTCACAAATACTGCAGCACAGTTTCCAAGAGCCTGTCTATCAAGGAAGTCTCTGTCGAAAAAAGAATGCTGCCCGATTCCACTAGGATTTCATAAGGAATGTGGTGGTCAAAAGAGAGGCGAATGTGTAGACATCTCTCCACCAACAGAACAACGCGCTGGTTTCGCTGGTGACTTCGATCGATTTGAATGGCCTACAGTTTTCTTTACACGCGTATGTCGATGTAGGGGAAATTTTCTCGGTCCTGATTGTAGTACGTGTACGTATGGCTACACTGGTGAGAACTGTGATCAGAAGAAGAGCCTCGTAAGAAGAAATATTCTGACACTGTCAGATAGAGAGATAAAGAAATTGAAAACATATCTACGAAAGGCCAAAGAAACAACGAGCGATTACAAAATAGCAACGAGTCTGTACGTCGACATGGAGGAAGGGAAGTCCCCCCTGTTTAATAACATCAACGAGTACGACCTATACACATGGATTCACTATTATGGATTCAGGCAAAATATCGTAAGATCGCCGCAGGAAGACAGAGGGGCAACAACTGTTGATTTCGCTCATAGTGGACCGTCCTTTTTTACATGGCACCGTTTGTACTTACTAGCATTTGAACGCATGCTGCAAAAGGTAGGAAGGGAATTTCAATGCATTTTTGCCGGTGCAATTTTCTTCTTTAAAATCCCCTTTGTGATGACTTTTCCCCGTTGATATCCCCAATCTTGTTTTCTAAAGACATTATGAACAATTATGCGCTCCAGTTAGTTCTCGATCTCTCTATAGTTCTACATCTATAGTAAAGAAATTGCTTGGTTCCGTTTACCCGACCACACCTAGTTTCTCACTGCCCCCCTCCTCATAAACTTCTTTTACGTATTGGAGAAAGTAATATAAAACAAAATCGCGAAAATTGTGAGGTCGCGGGAGACATATTGGATGCGGAAACTGACGTCAACTTAAAAAGGCAAAATAAAACTGTTCTTCTAATCTGTAATGGCTGTAGTGTCACAGATGCCATATTCATAATTTTAGTAAATTCAATATTTTAACTACATCGCATGTCTCACTTTCACTGGAAGGTCAACATACTCTCTCAAGGATATCGGATTCAGACCACAAGATTCCAAGCGTACTCAAGTACATGAGACGACAGTCAGCATTTCATAAATACACGTAGCTAGGATTCACAGTGATCATTTATCAATGTTTTGAGAGTAGTCTTTAGGACATGGTAACACCTCCTGCAGACTTTTATATGGTTTGCATTAATTATGTGGCCATACACATGCGTTATGTAAATTTAGACTTTAAGGACAATAAAGATTACACTTGGAATTAGGAGGCAGGCACATCACTTCGGTGAAAGTCAATGAACGAGGCATATGCTAAGTGCTTGCCACGTGGTTCTAGTGGTGACTTTCTGCTTGAATATAAACTGTGTGTAGTCTGAGCTAATTCCCTAAAGTCAAAGTAGTGATCCCGGTACAGAAGTTGAGTTGGTACATAAGATGTGAGAGTGATTCGAGTGTAGTTACTTGGTCTGTCAGCTGAGTGCAAAGATCGAAATGACACAATACAACTTTTTGATATTCGCTAAGTTTTGATGTTTTGCGAGGTCACCTTGAACGCTCAGCCACCTTGAACGCTCAGCTGTCATGAATTGATACAAATGCTTGCATATCACGAACAGTATTCTTCTAAGATGACAACATTAAGTTATTATAAGATCAACAACGTCAAATAATGACTGATTACAGACAGTTGGAAGAACGATGACGTGATATCATTGTTTAGCTAGTTTTCATATTTGTCAATATCATTTGCATTGAATTAAGGCGACGGCAACACTTCCGTTTTATTTATTTATGGTGTGATTATTTTATCACCCAATCATTTGAATATTGTATATTTTGTGTTTATAAGAATTTAATGGAATAATAAAGTTCAGATTCATTTTTCTTTGGAAAAGACGGTCTGAGGAAAGGAGCGTCCATCTGCTCCCTGACTGGGCCACTTCTTAATGATCCAGGTTAACCATGAACATTGTGTGTAGTTTGAGCTAATTCCCTTTCAAGTCCAAGTCGATCACGTGTAAGGAGTGGAGATAGAGAGTAACAATGGAGGAGGGTTACGTTAACAGTAGAGGTCTCCCCCGCTATTTGTTACAGTACATCTGATGAGAAGAAACCAATAACACAGAGACCATATGGATAAGAAACATAACTACCCGAACTAGACACACATTAAAAAAAATTCCCCAAAAAAGCTACCTACCCACCTATTCTAAAATTGAGTGTAACCGGAACCACGCAATTTTAAATTTATTTTAACAACAGATTTCGGGTTAGAATTTATTATGTTTGAAGATATGTTTGAAAGGTTTATAACAGTAAATGGCATGATCAACAAAAGATGTTTTTTAAATATCATTACATGTATATCAATATTGTGACAAAATTGATGATTCATATAATTGGTGATGTTACTATCAGATCATAGGAAAAATATTTGTTACATGATTGTGTTAGATACACTATTGTAATTGTAGAATGGACACGATATCATTCCATTACTTACTTCTCATCAACTCTTTAGAGCACGATCCCATTAAACCGAAAACAACATACTGTAACTTTGCTTTCGTCACGAATACAGGTGAATGACGATGACGAGTTTACACTTCCATACTGGGACTGGAGTAAAGAAACAGAGTGTAACGTTTGCAATGATAAATACTTTGGTGGAAACCAAGAGGATGTTCCCCACTACGTCACAGGTGATTTTGAAGGCTGGAAGGCGCTTTGTATGGATTACCAGCGTTTTCACGATGTTGGTGCCATCTGTAGTAGTATCGACAGTGATACAACTCCAATGATAACGAGGAACCCAGGGTTAGGTTTCTACCATGAACTACCATCTACAGAAGCTGTTATGTACTGCCTTAGTATCGATAGCTTTGATCGGGCTCCAGTCGTCCATACACCCCTACTGAATCAATGGCTTACGTCAACCTG
>NC_135552.1:22234680-22372180 GCF_964340395.1 Glandiceps talaboti
ACTTGTGTTTGACTAGTAGAAAGTCCAAAATCCAAACCAATTTCTCGCCCATACTACAGCGCCTTGCAAGTTACTGTTCACTGGCTCTATTTGATGCAACACACAGAAATCAAATTGATATAAAACAGCATAATGATATTCTACAGTTTCAGGTAGCAAGATCACAACTCTTGCTACATTTAGTTTGAATGAACCAGCAAGGACAGCAGACAAGCGGGCGTCAAAGTTTGGATGTCTTCACAATGCACATGAGTTTCTTTCATTCGACAAAACCGTGGCAAGAAACTGCATTCACTCAATCTTGCATGCTACTTGAAGTGTAGCATGTGCAGTTTCTTGGTTTCTACATGTAACATGTTATATCAAACAGAGCCAATGACCTGCAACTCGCTGTGCCACCTTAAGCCTCGTGTGGCAGTGCTTGCCGACAGTCTGCAGAGACCAGGTTAAACCCCAAACATTTCTTTCATGTTTATCTATTGTATGATTTGTACTTTAAAAAAGAACATCTTCAGTTTGAATTTTCACAAAGATATAAAAGTTTACAAATAAACTGTCAGATTTACAGATTTACTTTTGAATATCAATTTGGTTTACAAATGTAAAGTAAAGAATTGCGTAGTCTCCACTTAGCGTGACACGCGAAAAGAAGCGGGTGGGATAACTTGAACGATTTGAGGACATATATGACAATCAACACGCTAAAGAATTGTGAAAGTATCCGTTTGAATTTTAGTTTACTTGAAATTTGCTTTCGTCACGAATACAGGTGAATAACGACGATGAGTTTACACTTCCATACTGGGACTGGAGTAAAGAAACAGAGTGTAACGTTTGCAATGATAAATACTTCGGTGGAAACCAAGAAGCTGTTCCCCACTACGTCACTGGTGATTTTGAAGGCTGGAAGGCGCTTTGTATGGATTACCAGCGTTTTCACGATGTTGGCGTAATTTGTAGTAATATTGATATCGACGATACTCCTGTTATAACGAGGAACCCAGGGTTAGGTTTCTACGATGAACTACCAACTAGAGAAGCTGTTATGTACTGCCTTAGTATCGATAGCTTTGATCGTGCTCCAGTCGTCCATACACCCCTACTGAATCAATGGCTGACGTCAACCTGTAGTTTTAGGAATATATTGGAAGGTAAAATGTTTTAATACATACACATACACATACACATACACATACACATACACATACACATACACATATACATACACATATTCATATACATATACATATACATATACATATACCTATACATATACATATACATACACATACACATATACATATACATATACATATACATATACATATACCTATACTTATACACACACATATACACACACACATATATATATGTATATATATATATATATATATATATATATATATATATATATATATATATATATATATATATATATACATACATATACATATACATATATATATTTGAGAATTTTTGTTGCAATACCATGACACTATGCTCTGTTTTGACACTAAAGGTTGAAAGGTTGGTTTCCAATACTTCTCGACCAAATTAAAATACATGTTGGCGGTATTTAAGACTGGTAAAAAATCACTTTGGTCTATATAGTATTCTTGCACTACACAGTGTGTCAACCATGTCGGCGCATTGTACAGTGTTTCTGACAAGTTGTATTTATTTTGTTCATCCTCGCCAACCATACTGATTTGTTAACAAACCATTTTTTGGGACACTGTTGCATTATCAGACTATTGTATTGGCCCCTGGGTGATAGTTTTGACGCTATCAATAATTGAACCAACTTTTGGTTGACTGCTAGTCAGTTAGACTTCGGTAGGGTAACAGAGATCTGCTCCACGAATATGAAGATCTCCCATATCGAACTCTAACCTATACTTTGCATTTCACTTTCTTGGATATACGATCAGTAACCACATGGTTGTATGTAGAAAAAAGATAATACTTCATATGAATTTGCTTTTTTCCCTTTGAAGGTTTTGCTGATTCCAAAGGGCAGACTGGCCAACCTTTATTAACGGACCTCCAGATGTATAATTTAGTACGTTCGTTTTTTAATGGCACGTTAAGTACTATACAATCATCGCCAAGTGACCCATTATTCTATGCTATTCACTCCTATATTGATATGGTTTTTGAAAAATGGATGCGGCGGTAAGCTTGCCTTATTTAAATTTTATAAACTTACTTTTATTCATTTTTTCTACTCGGAAACCAAAACCGAAAGTCGAAAGTGGTATATGATATATGTACAGATTTGGTCTAAGCCCATCATATTATTCATCTGAATAATATTGTTTAAGGCGATATCATAAGTGTCATTTATATATATATATTCATATATATTCGTGAATTGACTATGAGGTGTCAATCTGTGTTAACCCCGCTGTATCGACTGCTACAAATCTTCCTAGGGACTATGGGTATAGATAATTTTCCACAATTGTCAATCAAGGAAACGTCTTACTGGGAGCGCTGGGTTGTACAAATTGATACAATCGCCACTTCCTGACAGATTGCCGCGCCAACAATGCGTGTTTGCCACATCGTACATATCAATTATTTATTTACTTTGAGCAATGTCTGTTCATCAGTTACAGAACTAGAAAAAAACGTCACAAAGGAAACATGTGAAACTTATGAAACGTATGTAGTTTTGATGCTGTCAATAATCATAAACCATTGGTTGCCTTCTAAACCTTCACATACGATTATATCTCACGTTACATGCATTGTACAGACAAACACCGTACCGACATATTATTTTAACTGACGATTTCACCTAAACGCATTACAGGCACAATGCAACTATTGACGACTATCCCATTGACAAGACCCCCAACGGACATGGTAGAAATGACGCCATCGTCCCCTTTATACCCCTGTGGACCAACGGAGAACTTTACAAAAGATCTGAATTCTTCGGCTACACGTACGATAATATAAATCTTTCAGGTTAGTACAAACACTGTCACTTGAAAACGATTTATTGTCTCCTGGCTCATCTAAAATTTGAGGACCATTCTGAGAAAATTTGTAGAATTAGTAAAATCAGATGACGATCTGTTCTAGTTGACATAGTTACAATTGTGTGACAATATCATCTAAATGTAAAATTAGTGTAATGCCTGTACGGAATTTTATTGTGCCTATCTGAGGAATGACCGCCAATTTAATTTGCCTGTCAGGGCGACCTCTGGACAACGAGGAGCGGAAAGAAGAAGACAAAGCTGTTGATGGAATGGAGGGATGTAAAATATCACCATCGCAAAATGAGCTCAAAGGTAAAGATTCCTTTAAATTACTCATATCTTACTTCTGGAGTGTCACAGATGACAAACCGAGACTTAAAAGGGGAACAGAGGCATTGCTGATATTGGGAGCTTCTGTTTATTCTCACAGCTGGCCTCATGTTGGCATGTTCATGGTGTTAGTCCATTTCATTTACAATCATGGCCAAAATGTAGCAATAAAATGTATTCATTCGATCTTGCTAATTTGTAGCATGTGTAGTTTTATATTTGGTTTTGGCATGGTTGTATCAAAAAGAGCCAGTGAACAGTAAATTGAAACACACTGTCTGTTGATGGTAATTACAAATATAGTATATTTAAAGGCACAACTTTATAATATTGAATATGGTAACATTGAACTTTGTGGTTACTTTTTGAAGCTGATATAATTTTCAATTGATGTACATACGTATGACTTTTATTACCGCTTCTCTTCTATTGATCAAAGTTTTCTCTGAAGACCCTGATATAATGAAACAAGAGGTAGAAGCCGTTCTCAACATGCAGCCATGGAAGATTTCACAACTACAAACACCTAATCAAGGTAAACGTTCAGTAATATTTGACAGTGAAGTTAAGTTACACATACATAATCTAATCAAGATAACAATTATGCTGCATTGATCATCTTCTTTACAGTTTCATTTGTTTCAGTAACATAGCGGTCAAACTATTTTGTTAGTTAAAGGACAACACATGTTAAGGAGAGAGAGAGAGAGAGAGAGAGAGAGAGAGAGAGAGAGAGAGAGAGAGAGAGAGAGAGAGAGAGAGAGAGAGAGAGAGAGAGAGAGAGAGAGAGAGAGAGAGAGAGAGAGAGAGAGAGAGAGAGAGAGAGAGAGGGGGGGACAGGCAGGCAGGCAGGTAGACAGAGACAGACAGACAGACAGACAGACAGACAGACAGACAGACAGACAGACAGACAGACAGACAGACAGACAGGCAGACAGAGGCAAAGAGAGAGAGACAGACAGGCATGTACAGACAGACAGACAGACAGACTGACTGACTGACTGACTGACTGACGGACAGAGACACAAAGATAAAGAAGTGAGACAGAGAGACAAACTGACAAACAAACAGAACCACAGAGGCAAACAGAATCAGAGATTTCAGTCATTTATAGTGAGTGATATAGGCAATCATTCGAATTGAAACAGACACGTCTCACGATCTTATATTTACATTTTGCAGTGGATACACCAACACAGGAATTTGATAACAAAAAAGGTAAGAACTTGCAGATAGAAAACAAATTAGCTATATGATTGAGTTTTGAACTCAAGTTGTTTTTTTCTCGCATAAGTTGTAGCTGACAACTAGCGTCTTGCAACACCATCTTCGAGACAAACTTTATGACTACGTCTATGGCTTACAACCTTTTTTGAATGAATGTTAACTTCTAATGGATGATGGAGATTTTACATTACACATGTTTCAAGTTATTTTAGCCAGCCAGGAAAATGTCAGTACTCTACGTCCACTTGGTAAATGTTAAAACTTATACGCAGAAGAAAGTGTCACAGCCTGACAAACTATAATGGATCTTTGACATGTCTGTCATAATAATGTATGTGTACATGTTAAACAGGACTCGGCCCGTTGTAATCAATATAGAAACGGTTCCAACGATGAAAGTGTAGTCAGGGAAGAAAGTAAATTGAGTAATGTAATGTTTTTTATCTCTTCCACAACTGCTGCTGTTACAGCACTGAATTACAAATACAAATTAAACCACAACAAAGGCTAAGACAAAATGATGTAAAATAAAACATTACACAGTAGCATACTGCGAACACAATTGAATACAACTGCCATTATTAAAATCAGATCAGTCAAGACAAGTTCGAAATAAATCATATATTTACAGTGAGAAATAATGATTCTTCGAAATACATATTAGTTGACTAGTTGACTTTCTTTACCAACTATAATCTCGTAGTAGTGCTGAGTACATTGATAGTATAGGGCATTGGTAGTAAGGGACAAGAGACGCTCAAATAGACAAAGTCGCCTTTCTACCTTCCCCAACCCTGTCAGTAGAGACAATGAATCGGATAGATAATCAATAAATGCAAGAATATGTACGATATAAGTGAGAAGTATTATCTTTTGCAACGTTAAATGTATGTTTAATACAGACTTTTCTTTCCAGCTATACCAAACGATAACAAACACTTGGCTGGTATCATAATCGGTTCGGTGGTTGGAATACTAATGCTGATTGGAATATCCATTCTAGCTGTAAAGGGCCGACATGAGTATTACAGAACGAAAGGTTATCAAAAGTTGAAGGGTGAAGACACGAAAGACATTGATATGGCTTCAACAAAAATTCCATATTGATTTTGAATAACCAGTATGAACTATATATATATATATATATATATATATATATATATATATATATATATATATATATATATATATATATATATATATATATATATATATATATATATATATATATATAAATGTGTGTGTGTGTGTGTGTGTGTGCGTGCGTGCGTGCGTGCGCGTGCGTACGTGTGTGTGTGTGTGTATGTATGTGTTACACCCAATCTGTGAAATTGCCCAATTCTTGAAATGGGTAGGTAACTTTGCCCAGTTCATGAAATAGTCAATCGTGTTGCAGAGGTTATGAAGTGGGTATGGTAAGATATGCCCAGTACATGAAATGAGCATCTTTTATAGGACATTCACAAAAAAGAGTAACAATCAAACAACTTTATTATCATGTAATTACAAACTCACCACTTCATAATTCTTATTTTATAATAATTCAGTGTAGCTTGTGTTTGTAATAGAGTTCGATAACCAACACCCCAGTTCAAAACTCTTCCCCAAAAATTTAATTTCGCTCCTTTTCGATCATACTCTCATTTGCATAAGGTTGACTATTTATTTCATGAACTGGGCAAAGTTACCTACCCATTTCATGAATTGGGCAATTTCACAGATTGGGTGTAACATATATACATATAAATGTGTATATATGTACAATCAAGCTTATATATGTATGAGCGGTCACCAAAGAATAACAAGGTCAAGCTCAAACCTACACTAGTTGTAACTACCATTTTCTGTCGGAAAACCAACGATACATTTACTGAAAATTGCTTAAGATATTGTAAATGTTACACATACACAGAGGCCCACTTACCCAAACCTTTATAGTGACATGTCGAAAGTGTGGTCACGTTGGAGTGCTGGGTTTAGGGTGCGGACCCCAAAATCAATTTCACTGGATTTATTTACCATACTAATAGTGTATAACTACACAAATATGTTCAGACACAGGTGATTCAATATTGTACATGGTGTACGATATCATGAGAAAGTCATGTTTAACAAACCACAGTTTCAAAAATCATTGGAGTTGCAGCTAGTGTAGTGCAGGTCTGAGAAGGCAAAAAGGAATGTATGAAGAAGTCAAATCACCCGACAATTTTTTTTTTGTAAATATTAACACCACAGATTGAGTACACATTTGATGAACGAGGTAGACAGTTGTTATTTATAACTTATGAAGGCACCTTGAACATATTGCCGTGCCCTTTATCAAATATTCAACGGTATTACGTGTTTTGCTACATCATGATAGTAAGTTTCGCATTGTTACATTATGATACACCAGATTCAAATTGTTACATTATGATACACCAGATTCCAATTGTTACATTATAAAACACCAGATTCCAATTGTTACATCATGATAACCAGCATCCAATAGTTACAGTGTAATGCACCAGATTACAATTGTTACATTATGATACAAAAGATTCCAATAGTTACATTATGACACACCAGATTACAATTGTTACATTATAAAACACCAGATTCTAATTGTTACATCATGATAACCAGCATCCAATAGTTACAGTATAATGCACCAGATTACTATTGTTACATTATGATACACCAGATTCAAATAGTTATTTTATGAAAACACCAGATTCCAATTGTTACATTATAAAACACCAGATTCCAATTGTTACATCATGATAACCAGCATCCAATAGTTACAGTATAATGCACCAGATTACAATTGTTACATTATGATACAAAAGATTCCAATTGTTACATTATTATACACCAGATTCAAATAGTTACATTATTATACACCAGATTCAAATAGTTACATTACTATACACCAGATTCCAATTGTTACATTTTTATACACCAGATTCCAATTGTTACATTACTATACACCGGATTCCAATAGTTACATTATTATACATCAGATTCCAACAGTTACATTACTATACATCAGATTCCAATAGTTACATTTTTATACACCAGATTCCAACAGTTACATTACGATACACCAATTTCCAACCGTCACATTATGATACATCAATTTCAAACTGTTATATATGCATATATTATCATACACAAGTTTCGAATGTGCACAATTATCTTAATTCGTTTGCCTTTCAAGGACTCTTACTATTCTTTTGAAGAAGTGAACAGATTTTAAGGTTGGGTTTGTATTAAATACAATTTACATTTACAAGAGCAGTATTGATGATTTGTTTGTAAGGAATTCCTAACTAATTAATTCTATAAAAATACAAAGAAGTGTTGTGATAGTCAGTACTCACAGCTCTGAATATCTATATTATTGATTATGGACACAATTTATCTAAAAGTTAAAAAGTATTATCTAAAAGAACGAGACTTTGTATGACTAGACATTTACTATTTATGCTTATAAGAAGCGTCAGCTTGATTATTTTGTTTCATTTTTTCGATAAAAGTAAATTCACCAAAAAAAATGCTTGTCGTGTCGTTAAATAATTTTACAACTGCGAGTAATGGTGACGAGTAAATGTACCCGGATGTCGGGTATATAAAGGCACCTAACTTGTTCCGTGTCTCGGAAATGTTTGTTTTCTAAGATTATTGTTAACCTGGCTGGACTTTTAATCTTTTACTTGAATTCTTATTTGTTATCGATATCTGGTTATCGGAAATACTTGTATCCCAATTTCGGGATAGAAAAACCATTGGTTGATATAATATTGTTTTTGCCTGGAAATACTGACCAAAACTGATTACAATACGAATAAGTCAATCAAACATTGATTTTAAAAATTACAAAATGAATAATTGCTTCCCCCCCAAAAAAAAAGAAAAAAGAAGGAAAGAAAAGAAATTGAGCTTAATTTGCTGTCAAACTATGACGTCGATCACTTGCAGGTAAGATTACTCCAACTCGCAATACAAACAATTGAAAATCTAGAAATGTTGTTTATCAAGTCATAATTCGACAAATGCCTTTTCAACCATTTGACATTCCATGACACAACTGAGAGTTCAATTAGTACTGCATCACGTCTCAAATTCGTCGTTCCATCATCCACACCCCTATAGTCAACGAATGTCATGTGTGGCTTCATCAAAGTAAAAACGTTCTCCATCTATGACGAGCTTGTCAAAACTTAGGAATGCCAGCGATCTGCCATCTATACTACCAGCCAGCCATACTGGCATTGGATGTTTATGCACGTGCGCGGAAAATCATTGGCTCGTTTAGATGGCACGTATTGGTCCCATCTACAAATCACTGATTTACCGTCATCAGTATCTGTCTGGAGCGGAAACGGGCGGGGTTCCAACGGGTCGCGCGAACTAGTGGTGGGAAGTCGTCTGTGATTTACATATCCATTCCAGCTTTCTAAAGTCTAGTTTTGTATGCCGATAACTTAACAATGAGAGGTCTGGGTCATTGTGGTAGCTGCTGTTTCAGTCAGGTGATGAGCTCTCTCTATACCTAATTTCCTGTCACCATTGGCTTCGTATAATATCACTGACCTTAGCCTCACAAGAGTCCCATGTTTCTCCTTCCTGTTCTTCAATGCCATAGAAAATCAAATTATTTCTGCAACTCTGATCTTTTAATGAATCAAACTCTATTTCCATGGTATCGACAGAAGTTTGTTATCCACAAGCTTACTATAATCTATATTATTATCTCTTTCAAATCGATGGAACCAGTGATGCGTTTTTCATCTCTTTTTGTGTCAGTTTGAATGTCTTGTAAGGTCGTTATCATTGTATGTGCGTCCTCTTTAAATGTAGAGGCTACACTTTGCATCTCTCTGTCAGTGTTGCCTGTCAGTTCCCAGGCTGTCGAGTAGTTGGCCCTGGATTCAACTCAATATCACCCGCAATCAACAGCAGTCTAGTATTAACAAAAGGAGTGTGCCATTGTCCATTCATCTCGTTGCGTAGCATGTTTACTTAATAACAGTTATAAACATTTCAACTCTGACAAGTGGTGGCTCAAAGTTTCAAATTGACCCATTTAAGTCTATTAAAACAGGAGGGAATTGTCCAGATATGAATGAACCCGACACACCTATAAATGTTTTCATTTCTTATAAGAAGTTTTTATTTATTGTACACATTAGGTTTTTGACCAATCATGTCATGTAAAAATATCACGTTCTTTGTATAATGGGGCGTGGCCCTTTACTGAAACAAATAATAATTATCATAATAGTAAGGCCAGACCCATCTCCATAAAGTAAAGAAAGTAAAACAACCATGTTCGTAGACCTTTTCTGAGGCTAAAAGTTTGTTGAATTGTCAACTGTTTTGAAATTCAAATAGTCAGTCCTACAAAAGAGAAAGCGACGTGTGGAATAGGACAAAGCTGACACGCACGATTGAACTTTAAAGGCGAGATTTGCCCTTTGACACACGAAAAATGCTAGGTGTGTCAAACTATAGGTGACTGTGCAAAATGGCGGTGAGGGCAGTTTCACAACTATACTTAGTGATGTTGACAACTTTGTATTTTTCTTCATTTAGAAGAATTTGTGGACAGTTTCCAAAAGCCTGCCTCTCGTCAGAGGCCTTACGGAGCAAAACTTGCTGCCCTATCCCGCATGGATTTCTTGAAGAATGTGGTGGTCTTCTTAGGGGAGAGTGCGTTGTTTTGACCCCTTACAATGAGAACACTGAGGGATATGGAGGTGACTTTGATCGTTTTATGTGGCCTAGTGTTTTCTTTGAGCGCGTTTGTAAATGTAAAACACACTTTGGTGGCCATGACTGTAGTATATGTGCGTACGGGTACACTGGACATAACTGTGACCGCAAGAAAGTCATCGTCAGGAAGAATATTTTAACTATGTCGCAAGCTGAAGTTGAGAAATTTAAAGCATACCTTTTAAAGACGAAAGAAACACTGAGTGATTACAGAATATCTAAGAGTATATACGCTGACATGAACAATGGTCGAACCCCTTTATTCAATAGTATTAATGCGTACGATTTGCATACATGGTTACATTACTATGCCTCAAGAAATAACATGTTAACAACTTCAGAAGAGTCCGACGGAGTGATCGTGACTGATTTCGGACATGGAGGACCAGCATTTTTCACCTTTCATCGCCTCTTACTGATGTCATTTGAGCGAATGGTCCAACAAGTACGTAGACGTATATACAATATACTGCATTCATTGCCAAGTGTTAATATCAGACACGTTTTATACAGGGGAGTACGGAGAGATATGCCAATGTATTGTTACTGAATAGCCTGCACAGATCTATGCAGGCCATATATAATAACTCCTTGATGTTAACCTACACAGTAGTTGATACCCATAGCAATGATGTCTCAGTGTGTTGTACTTTACATTTGACACATAAGAATATCGAATTCAGTATCAAAAGACTATGTGAATAATAGACACAATAGTATTGAATGAACATGAGAATGTATTACGGATAAAATTCGATGTTCGTCTTGTCAGTTTTGAACGTGTTAGAAATAAAAAAACTTTGATTTAAACAACATACCAACTTTATTCATCATGCATGACGACATTAAGGTCTTACACGTACTGTCCTGTCGACATTTTGCTTCCGTACATTATTGTTTTTCTTTAGGTGTAAAAGTCTATCAGTGTCGATTACGTAAAGCATTTACAGTTTTGTATGTGACTGAAAACAGGGGAAACTATATGATAGGGCGGACTGGCGATTTTGTGTAAGGTCTTGTTAACGAAAACACTAATATTTTAATATAATAACAATAGCGGCAGTTTTGGAGTAAAATATGAACATTGGTAACTTTATGTCTGTGGCTGGAACTCTTCTGAAAATAGTATTATAAATGCTCTTAATTTATCATTGATATTCTCCGGCAATATGAATGAGTAAATATCATATGCAGTAAAATTATCCGTCTCCTGTCAGTGGAAATGGGTGTCACAATTTCAAATGTAAAGAAGAACAGGTGGCATGAGCGCCCTCACAAAATCAACACATCTTGTGTGATACTCCCATAAATTCCAAACGTGTCTGTCTATCATTCTCTCATAGATTAATGAAGATGATGATTTTGCCATACCCTATTGGGATTGGAGTGAAGCTTCAAACTGTGACATATGTACTGACCAATACCTTGGTGGCAATACAGCGTCGCCGCCATTTTTTGTCACTGGTGATTTTGGCGGTTGGGAAAGTCTTTGTGACAAATCAATAGTCGCCGATGACGAATTCTGTAAATATGATGATGCGGTGCAAAAGCCGAGCATAACTAGAAATCCTGGTGGAAGAGTATTTCCTTTTCTTGAGAATACATATAAGCTGCCATCTAGACACGCTGTACTCTACAGCCTAAGTATTGGCACTTTTGATCGAATTCCAGAAGGACGCGTTGGCTTGTCGCGTCGATGGAAAATGTCCCCATGCAGTTTCCGCAACACATTAGAAGGTAAGGCCTAATAAAAATATTGTGTGGGTCCGATTAAGCTCAATTGTAGAATAGGAGGGGACGTAGATTTTTTACTTTATTTTATTATATATATTTGTGTGTGTGTGTGTGTGTGTGTGTGTGTGTGTGTGTGTGTGTGTGTGTGTGTGTGTGTGTATTATATATATACGCTATAGGCCAAACAGAATAATGTCAACGATTCAAATAGTATAGTTCGACATAAAAGTTTTTTTTTTCCCTAAAATATTGTTGTTTCTTATGAAGAATTCTACATGCTATTGTACTCATTATCGAGAGAGTCTGACCGTCACCAAGTAACCTGAGATCTGTTACTCAAAGTTACTCAAATCGATGACATACTGTTTCGGTGCACCCAAAAAGTGCCACTAACATCAGAATCGTAGAAAATACATGTGTTAGATAACAATGGCGCCTCAAATTGGCGCATGTCCCTTTAACGTGAATAAACATGATGTCGAAGCCGAACGCTAAATTATACAATTAATTTTTTACAGGTTTCGCTGAATCTGAGGGGCAGACAGGGATAGTCGGACAAACACACAAGCAATTGCATAATCTTGTACATTACTACATGAATGGAACCATAACTTATACCAATTCGGCGCCCAACGACCCTTTGTTTTATGTTCACCATGCAAACGTAGATCGGATTGGAGAAAAATGGATTCGACGGTAAGTGAACTTCAACTAATTTCCGAGTACTAATTAGTACGCTAATTAGATCAATTATTTCAAGTATGGTAAGAATGAATGTGAGCTTTAAAAGTCACAATTGTGTGACAATAGGTACACGCTGCACGTGTCCCATCATTCGCCAGTCACTAGCATTGGTATCAAGTTTAACCTCAGATAAAAAGATCAAATTCAATAAATTAATGTTCCAATGGGCATAATATGTGATGGCTGTAGCTCTGAGTCAGAATTTTGTCTTTGCCCTTCCCTGTTTCTCTTTTACTGCCGTCCGTTCGTTCGTCCGTCTGTCTGTATGCCTGTCTGTCTGTCTGTCTGTCTGTCTGTCTGTCTGTCTGTCTGTCTGTCTGTCTCATATGTTTCTCTCTCTCTCTGTCTCATATGTTTCTCTCCTCTCTCTCTCTCTCTCTCTCTCTCTCTCTCTCTCTCTCTCTCTCTCTCTCTCTCTCTCTCTCTCTCTCTCTCTCTCTCTCTCTCTCTCTCATATGTCCACATGTGTCGTTTGTAGGTACAAAGCTTCACCAGAAGACTTCCCAACCGAAGGAGCACCTGTCGGCCATGCAGGAGAGTCACATGTTTGCTGTATCTTCCCTGTGTGGAAAAATAAAGATCTGCTTGTTAAGTCGGATACATTGGGTTATACATACGATGACATTGATGACAACGGTAAGAGAATAAAACAGACATGGGACAGTCCCTAAGATTGAATGCACAGAGAGATTGACGAAGATCAACATTGCATACTGATACCAAATTCATAACAAAATATAAAAAGAAAAGAAATATGTAAAATACGATTTGTGTCGGTCATGATGACGAATATTTGTCGTTGGTTACCTTATTAGTATAGTAGGCATTTTAGTTTTTCCTTGTAATCCAATGCCTTCATTGTGAAATCCATTTATGCATGGGGTATAACCCTATTTTCGATACACTGCAGGACGACCTTTAGATGCCCATCAGAGGGAAAAAGAAGAATTTGCCATATCTATAATGCCCGGATGTAGAATATCCTCGGAAGATAACGAATTAATCAGTAAGTGCCAACCTAATGTAGACGATAGTCTCTTTTACACAGTGTAATGTAGAATGTGACTTGGGGACCAATTTCAGTGAAAATAAAAGTTATAACTTTGACATATGAAAGCCTTTGTTATACAAAAAGAAGACATTTGGGGCTCATCTTGTTGTCAGGGATATAAACAACCCTTTTGATTGTTTTAGGCATACCCAAACTTCTGAATTTATTTATGGTACATATACATGTGAAATGCTACTGCAATATAAAGTTCTTGGAAAAACTATTTTTAAAGTGATTAGTAAAATAAACTTCAACTTAAGGTAATTAGTAAAATACACTTACAGAAGTATTCTTCAAACCATTACTTTGCATTTTGTACATTTGTCTTAAAAATGTAATTCTGATTGGATACACAAGTAACTCTATCATGTTAAGATTTTTGGATATTCATTTCAAATACTTAGCTTTCTTAAACATGAATTAGGCCTATAAATGTTTTAAATAGATAAAACTTGCCGTTCTGTTTCTTTACTTGAACAGAAAATGCTGGAAACAAAAATACGTTGGAAGAAGAAAGTAGAAGACTGCGTGATGATAATCTGCAGAAAATATTAGAAAAACTCAAGGATCGAAGAGACAGTGAAAAACTTCTCAATTTCCTTAAAGAATATCTCAATGAATCTTGAGGTTTTAATATTTACTAATACTTCTGTTACATTTACATTTGTACTAAACATTTTGGAATGCTCAGTGTAAATTGAAATCTCAGGGGAATATTTGAGCTATGTATTTTTACACGACAATAAAGGACTTTGTTTAGAAGAATCTTCATAACATACCACTCGTCAGAAAGTACATGTGCTCTTAGATTATAAGGTTGTTGACAGTGATAACTCCCCACTGATGACAATGTTCGAGACAGTATCATCTGACCTGACCTGACCTGACCCGCCTTGCCTTGCCCTGCCTTGCTTGCCTTGCCTTGCCCTGCCTTGCCCTGTCTTGCCTTGCTTGCCTTGCCTTGCTTGACTTGACTTGACTTGACTTGACCTGACCTGACCTGAACTGAACTTAAACTGAGCTGAACTTAAACTGAGCTGACCTGAACCAACCTATCCTAAACCTGACCCGCCCTGACCTGACCTGACCCTTACCTGAGCTGAGCTGAGCTGAGCTGAACTGAGCTGAGCTGATGAATTGAATAAATTGATCGATCAGCTGAAACAAAAAGCAAATAGGGGCATATAAAAACAATGTAAATTACCCAGGTATACTCAGAATCACAGATCTGGGTGCCACTTTGATCTGAATACTTCGTGACACATGACCCCTAGAGAACCCATGGTGGTAGACTAGACTATGCAAATGACCAGCCTTCCGTCAAATTGTATTCTTATCAGGAAAGGTTTCAGTATGGATATTTAGTGTATACAAATATTTGCCTACTTCTCGACACTTCAAGATTTATATTAGAGACCACAAAGTCCACTGTTTGAAGTATTAGAATTCAGAAGAAACATCAAGCATTATTCTGAGAAGCAGCCCTTAGTCATCTGAAAGCCAATTGTTTGACTTGGTTACGTTAGCAGTAGATAATTGACAGAGAATTGGTCATCAAATATAAATCGAAACAACGTCGATGGCGCCCTCTATAGGTTCCAGGGAGACTTGTTAAAAGGATGAATAATCTATCTACGTCTGTGGTGTCTTTTTGATATGTATAGTAAGGGTACACTATAATTTTAGCATAGATATGTATGTATGTATGTATGTATGTATGTATGTATGTATGTATGTACGTACGTACGACGTACGTGTGTCTAATTATATGTAAAACTATTGTTTTTCCTTTGTTGAAATAAAAACAACAAGCTCAGAGTCAGAGTTCCCGTTATGTGATATACAATACATAGCCAATACAGCTGCCTGAAGATAAACAGTTTGTAAACAAACACTAACACTTTGAAGTTATTCTAGCATGTATACTTCACTAAACAAACGCCAACAAACATCTGTTAATTTGTTCCCTCAACGCAAGTCTCTAAATACAGTCTGTAAAGTCTTAGAGGCTATCAAGCCATCCGTAAACAAAGTTCTATACACCTCCGGTGGGTTGATTGTACCTGTAAACGTGATTGCGTAATTAAAACAGCATTATTCTTGATGTTGTCATTGGACCGTTAAAACACATTTTCAAATACTAATAATAGTCAACACTTTGATTAATTCCAGCAATCTTATTTTGGTTCCATCGATGGTGCTTGAAATCCTTACTGACACAAGTAAATAAACAAGCAAACAACAAACAATCAATCAAACAAACAAACAAACAAACTAACTAACTAACTAACTAACTAACAAACAAACAAACAAGATAAAACACACTCACATCCGAACAAACACACATACACTTATGAAAATCAATGTCACTTGTGACCACTTGAAATGAACAAAAAAAAATCAGACTGGTGCTTGAATGTTTTTATGTTACCAAACATCAGATTACAACAGACGTGCGAGTTATACATGTACACAGATATTTATGAGCTCTAGAAGTCATAACGATATACAAATATTAAAATATCCTACTTGATCTGGAAACTTTTTCCATAACACATGACCTCGGTCATGCGCAACGGTAACATATAGGTCTAACCTTAATACCATTGAAAATATACATATACAAGCAAAACTAACATAAATAACATCTAGATCAAATCACAGACTCTGTATGAATACCAAAATTCGGATTATCCATCGGAATCTCAGACCATATGATATAAACAGTTTTAGAGAAGCACGCAGTTAAAGAATGGCCATGGGCATACTGATAAACAGCAAAGACTTGTAAAAAATGCTCTAACAATGCTCTAATCAAACATTGTCACGAACAGTAAATGGTTTGGTTCTAAATGGAGGGTGCGCCAATATAGACATTGTAAACTTTTGGTTCTATCGAGTAATTTCATGATTTTGTATCACGTGCATTACGTACGACCCCCCCCCCCCCACGTACAGATCTCAAAATTATTCCCCATTCATTGTTCAGTGGAAGTCCTTGCCATGGATACGCGTTATTTAATAGAAGTCAGTAAACGTTGACGTGCAATTACAGAACACAAATATACATGACTCCTAAGTGCTTACTACCATTAGATAAAAAGGTTATATGCTTAGCCTATATAAAACATTATGTTTCAGACAAAAATTCAAATCACCTTATTTATATCTTTGGCAATTTTGAAAATTTCATATGCATATTGCATATTTCATAAAAAATTCCGATGCACCTTTCCTTTTATGCGTGTGATCAATACAAAGAAATGGTTACATGTTGAAATGGTTGAGTAAAAATGAAACTGGCCAATTGGCACGAGTGTCGGTTGATTTTGGTCTCAAAAAGTGGGTAAAATGTTGCATTTCAATATTATGCAAATAATGACTTGGCTCCTTATCGTGGGGTTAACTATCCAATTGTCAAGTGATTCTCGACTGCGTGTATTATGAATATGTATCTAATCCGCCACTGTGTACCACAAAACAAGAACAGGTAACAATATGGTGGCCATGGCAATATTTGTTTTCGTTGCTATAGAGTCGAAATAGTCTGATTCGTCAAAGAGATTTTCACCAATGCATGAAGTTGAAAATTGGACATTGCCTTCGTGTAAGTCGGACATACTCGACGGGAAGTGTGTGATTCTATCTTCGAGCACCTCACCACTGGAACCCGTCATTCGTATTGAGAAGGGAACGTCAACAATGCGTTGATCTTGCAGGAAAAAATTATACGTTGTTCGGCTGAGTTCTATCCAAGTGTCCTCGTCGTCGGGTTTGATGGTGACGGACTCAACTGGAAGGCGGTGATACACGATTTGTATGCCGAACCACCATTTTGTACTGCCATCTTTAAATTTATATTTGATTGTGTCCGTGAAAGGGCATTCAACTACTTTCCAACTGATTTCAATTCTGCCTTCCCTTATCGCCGCAATTTTCTCGAAGGCCTGCAAACTCAGATCAATATCATCAACGGCGCAAGACGGGCATTGGTCTATGATGATAATGTACACGCTGTCACCATTCGGACCTGTCACCTCAATGCATTCACCACATGTCTACAAAGCAAGTTAAATACAGGTTAAAATGCTATGCGCGGAAAGGATAGCTTTATATCCCAGGCTTGCATTTGTCTATGTAATACCAAGTTGCCCCCCAACAACCGTACTAGTATGATATACAACTCGGCGATCACACAAAGATGTGTGGCTGGTCTTTGCATCCCTGTTTCTCCTCCCACTCCCGTCCCAAATCACAGGCTCGTAAATCGGAGATATTAATTATTAATCGTTGTTACCTGCAGGAATGGTACCTTCATATCGCATTGAATGGAAATGAATTGAAGCCATGGTTTCAACAAAGTCTAAGCTTAATACGTACACGTGTATAATCAATCCATGAGCAAGAGAGCTCATTTTAGAGCACTATTACACCAAATTTTAACCTTAGAGTGAAACAGTGAGTTAGGGCTATAGTATCTCCGACTAGTAGTAAATTCAATCAATTTATATTACGTCAACAGTAAATTGCCAGAGAGCTTAGATACCTCAGAGTTTCTCCATGAACCTATCGCCATAGCCCCGACGTCTAGGAAACCTTCTGTGTTCATCATACAAGTACCGCTACCGGCAGCAGCCTGAGGTGCACCCATGTAATATGTCCCTTGTCCTGTGTGTACTTTTTCATCAACCAAGCATGTCCCATCCTCGTACGCCATAACTTCTTCCAAGACTTCATTTTCAGGCAGTGGTGTAGCTGTTTGGTCTTCACTAACCTCCGTGACTGATACAGTACAAATAATAAAAGAAAGATCGTGGTAATGCTATTCATATCGTCACCGTGCATGATGAAAAAGAAAGAAAGAAAAAAGAACTGACTGGCCTGCCTAGCTTTCGCTCTCTTTAGGTAGAATAATTATAGTCAGGTGCCAAAAATCAAATCAAAGTTCTTCAGACCTCTTTAAAATTTGCAATATGAAAACTTATTTCTGGTTTATATATAAATAATAAAAAGTAATTTTGGGACCACTGTCTTGTTTTCAAGAAAATCTGCAATCCTTTACTTTCACTTAGAGTTACCACAGTCTTCAGTTACCATAGAATAAAACAGAGACACGTTTTAAGCGTTCTGATGCTCGTATGCGATTTACCTGTGACTGCTGACCCTGAACTCCCATCACAGGCCGGGAATTGGGTAGACCCATCTAGTAGTTGCGACTCACTGCTAAGAAACTGACTGATGGTATCCTCGACAGCAACACCCGTAGTCGAAATTACCCTGATATCAAATGGCACATCTATAGTCGAAGACCAACTCGGCTTCATGAAAAAATTATAGAAAGTTCTTTGTAACTCAATCCAGGAACTACTCCCCGATGGCTTCAGCTGCATACGACTGACGGGGTAACGGTGATTGTTCACCTGGATGCCAAACCACCACTGTGTACTGCCGTCTTTAAACTTATATTTGAAGTTGCCTGTAGTGGGGCACTCGATAACACGCCAGCTTATTTGTATTCTGCCTTCATCTCGAGGTGCTAGCATTTCGAAAGCCTCTTCAGAAAAGTCAATGTCGCCTGAGCCTGGACACGTTGGGCATTGGTCGATGATTTTGATTTGTATGACGTCACCGTATGGACCAGTCACTTCAACACATTCACCACACACCTGTCATTCCGGAGATCAAACGATTTATCTATTTATCGAGTATGTACACAATTAGGAACATGTGCCAATTGGTTAACTCATGAGTATAGGTGTAATCAGTCTGCTAGATATCATACATGTATTTGCATTTCTTTGGTATTACGGACATTAAACATCTTCGAAATATAATTAACCACAACCCCAAAAATACCTGCAGTTACGAATACGCATACTAGCCACATAATATTATCCAAAGTATCAACGGAATTACATGTAAAACAAAGAAGTGAATTGAGTACCTTGAGTTGAGTGAACGATTTGAAACTTCAATATTTTGTTTTTAGCATTTAACACAGTATAAAAATTGTGTGAAATTGTGCTACATATTAATATGTCGTTATTTATACCTGTGAGTTTTCCCATGACGATATCGCCATGGCCCCAACCATCAAATCACCGTGAATCAGCATACATGTCCCGGTCCCTGCAGCAGCCTGGTCGGCTTCCAGATAGTAGGTGCCTTCACCATGATGGACTACATCGTCAATGATGCACACATCACTAGTACTACTGTCAACAACTGCTTCCGTGGCACTGACAGTGGTACCAACAACTTCGGATGCGCTATTGTGAACTGTAGAGGCACCCCCGTGAAACGTCACAGTAGCTTAAGGAAGAGAGTGAGGATATTCAGTATTAGCTGAGTGGATTCAGACCAAATTCGCTACTGTGTAGAGAGTTTGACGGATGGAATCGACAGTCAGTTTCGTTCACACGTTAGCTGACATCACTTATATTTTCTAGTATACATATGAACATATATGTGAATATAGGTTGAATTTGAAAACACCGTGAATCAATCTGATTGTCACCAACTTGTTTCACATATTGATAATCCAGGTGAGATCAAAAAGATTATTTAAGTTACATTTGTTAAACTGTTACTTGAACCTACGCCATCTTCCAAATCATCAATCACGTCTGCGTATATTTAGTACATATTACAGTCATACCCGTTTTATAGTTTATGACTGTGGCGTACAACATGCAACTTCCAAATACTAACTGCAAACTGTAAGTTAGCCGACTGTCCAGTCATGTGGGGAGCTATTGGTTCTCACCTTCACCCGAGAACCAACAATCCGCCACGTGACTGGACTCTAGGCTACAGGTAGGTTGAACGACTAAAATAACTAGACTGTTGATCGTGCTGATTTTCGCTTTATAAATAGAGTGCCAAAATTAAAGTCGAGGGCAAACGTTTTGATTTGGGGAACTTCAAAAAAATAATTATGAAAAATCACATTTTAAAATATTCTCAGTTTTCATATTTAGTTTTACAAAGGGGAAAGAGTATTACCAGTAATTGTATACCTGTCGTTGTTGCTGTTGTTGTTGTTGTTGTGCCTGTTTGGCCACCAGCAGGAGTTACTCCGTCGTCACAAGACACGAACTGACTGGAGCTTGTAATGTACTGGTCCTCGCTGCTGTAGATTTGACTAATGGTATCTTGTACTATAAAACCGTTAGTTGACGTCAGTTTGATATCCATAGGAGCATTAAGCGTCGCCACGGAAGTTGGTTTAAGGAAGAAATTGTAGTCTTGCCTTTCTAGGTCAACCCATGTACTTGATCCAGACTCCCTAACTTGCATCAAACTGATCGGATAGAGGTGGTCGATAGCTTGGATACCAAACCAATATTGTGAACTTCCCGCCTTGAACTGTGTATTCAATAAAAGTACACCAAAAGATGCTTATATGTTTTATATGTACAAGATTTGAAAATTATTTTTTTCCAGATTGAGGACTGCTGTAATAGTCATAAAAGTAGGTACGTTTTAGAATTGGTGATAAAATCACTGGTGTTTGGTGAATTTGGCGAATAAATAATATAACCATAATGCTATACAGGGCATTTCACGACTGACAGTTATACTTTCTGAATGCAAATATGTTGACCAATATAAGCTGAAGTTGACTAATACAGATTTCAGTTCATGAAAGGACGACGACTTTTGTTAAACCAATCATCGGTTAATATATAAAAGTTGCATTCCATCGAAAAAATTGACCAATCACAGACTTCCAGTTATTTTATACTCTCTATATATTTTGGAAAGGTGGTTCAACGAAAAGATGTTGAAACATCTTCAGAAGCAATATAAACCAACTTGCTTGTAATGTTAGAGAGTCACGTAATCCACAAGGTATATGGGCGTTATCATCTTCAAAATTAGCAAACATAACAGGGTAATAACCAAGTGGACATGCAGCTAATTCTGTTAACCGTTTGGGGGCGTGCTATTCCACAGTCTGTGAATACTTCGACTTCAAGGGTGTCATGGTTAAAGTACAAGTGGGAGTAGAATACAACAGGTATACAGCTATACTTACCCAAAATAAAGGTATGGTCTCAGATTGTACCCCTGTGTTCTGGAAAGTCATTCCATGATTTGCATCACATACGCCAAGAAACATCAAATTGAAACGCTACTTCATTTTGTTCTCAAACTGGTCTATCGTTGCAGACATACATATTTACTAGATGCACACTGAATATTCATATGACTCATTCATATTACCATTTGATAAATAATCACGTGTTCATCTAATAGATATCCATGTCTACTAAATATATGAGGCAACGCTGCACAACTGAAACAACGATATATGTGAAAAAGAGCTTCTAGCTATTTGGTGTTTCTTGGCAATCGAGCGAAATTTATATATAATGTGAAATCATGAAATGACTCTATAACGTAACCCAACGTTTATGACAATACCTAGAGTAGCGTTCCCCTTTAAAATGTTATTCGTACACATACAATAATGAATGACTGTCACATTATTTTAATGCCATACTATGAGTTCTTACCCTGTATTGGATATCATCCGTGATTGGACATGTGACCACAGACCACGTGATATCGATGATTCCAACATTTAGATCACTTTCTAATATCTCGAAAGCTTCCTCGCTGAGATTCAAACTATCGTCAAGGCAATCACTGCATTCGTCGATTATTCTCACCGTTATTTTGTCTCCGTACGGACCAGTTACCTCGGCACATTGTCCACACACCTTTACAGAGAATAATGAGCTGTTAATGTTGAGTAAGCTCAGTGTTAAACTAAACACAAATTCGATTTTTAAATGTTTTATTTGTAAACTTAAACAGGAATCTCGACACCAACTTAAAGATCGGTGGTCGTCTTATACGCACGCTTATTTGGTGGAAATCAATGCAAATTCGCATAATTAATAAATACCTTAATTAGAAAAAAAGCTACATCAAATGTTCAAGAATACTGTAACAAAGATTTGAAAAGTCGGCAGATAGTCTATTTCGAATTCAAAGGTTCGTGTACGTGTGAGAGAATTTTTTGTAAGTTATTCTCGATTTAGCGTGGAAAACTATAATGATCTTTCGAGGGTTTTTTTGAACTATTATCATTCTCCCTCCCCTTTTTATAAAGTTACTAAACACAACGATACAAATGTACGTCAACATTCCCAATTACGTCATGAACTTTTGACTTGCAAGGTCAAACCTACACAACAGGGAACAACAACATCGCAGCAGATTGACAGTAATTACGTGTGGTTGTGTTGATGATTAAAGTCCTGGATTCAAGTTGGGTACTTAGAATTCAAATAACAACAAAGGAAAGATCACTCATCTAATGTCCAGGCCCGCTAGTTTAGCGCCAATAGCTATTGTCGTAGTGATATGTAGATTGACCTAAATTGGACACCAGACGTGTCATAATCAAAACTCAGGCACCTATCACCATTGTTCTTTAATTTGAATGACGTCTAAATAACAGTGACGTAAATACAGACTTTGAGACAGTAGACTCACTGTAGAAATGGACTGTCCGATTTCAAACGTGACATATAAATCATATACACTGCCTGTCATGGACTAATGTAAATTGTCACAGTGTGATTCAACCATAGACAGTGGATACTCAGACCACTAGGTGGAGGGGACCCATCCACTGTCTATGATTCAACCGTGGATATATAAGGGGAGATTCAACATACGTGGTAGAAAGTAAATCATGTATGTAGAACAGTGTATTAAAAGTCCAAATCAAAACTTGCCTTGACTTACATGATGAACCATTGAGAATGTCGACAAATCCCACCAATCCATAACATTGGAGTCATGGAGTCATGGAGTCATAAAGACTAGTCCTGAACAACAAGAACAATTTGACTTATCTAAGCCATATAATACAACTGGCAAGATTAGAAAACGTCAGACTGAGTCTTGAGCCTTTAAGATACAGGCAATTTAAGGTAAATGTACTACAGTATTGGGGGTAAAGATCACTCTAATTACAAGTATTGTAAAAAAAAAAAATGTCAATTTTATAAATGAACTTCACTATCAACTACATGTACAACCACGTCATAATTATCTAACGTCGAAAGTTTTATTGGTTTGCTTGTCGCTGATGAACAACATTTACTTTAGGGACCCTTTAGTCTGTTTTGGTGATTGATAAAACACAGAAACGAAAACGAAACAAACAAACAAACAGAGCTGACAACGATTAGAGTAAGTGGTGCTATCACATGGATAAATATCGACTTTGATCATGAAGTTCCAAACTGTCAAATCACTGAAAGGCCAGAAAGCCGATTGCCTTGATCGCATACAATTATATTTTGTCGACATCCCATTCACGACGGTGACTTTTCTACTTCCATGCTTTAAGAAAGTACAATTGCATTAAACACACACACATGGTTCATGTTATTTTATTGTAAGTGTACTAGTGTCAAGGTGAGAAAACACTACACTGTGTACACCAAATACTCTCAGAAAACATTGAGCTTGTCATATTGGCGTTAACCATCACGTTACTGGGAGAAACTAGGCATGTGTCACCAGTGTTTAATCTCAGACAAACAACACAACCTGAGACACAAAGAAGAAGAAAGTCTATAGTTTATATTGTAATGAAGGCGTGTTGTCTCTTTAAAATTTAAGTCGTGCATAACACAATAGACTGGGGGTTAGTGTCTAGTACTAATGAGATGTTTAGCATCAAACATTCCTAAACGTCAGTTGTCTTACAATCTCTGCGTTGGTTATCCCATCCGAAACAATACTTCAGCGGCTCCGAAGACTAAAGTAACGGTAATAGCTCGAAGCGAATTCGAATACGCTATTACATCATACAACAATGTAACGAGAATTTGATAACTAAATTATTGTAAATACAGTCCATGACGTAAAGAAATAAACTATACCTCTGCTGTGTATAATTGTACATGTTTCTGACAAATCAGATCGTTCTTTTGTTGTTGCCATTTCAACATAGGGTACATATCAAACGTTTTCTCTTGCTTCACAACTTTAGGAGAAAAAAATGGGTTCGTTTTGATCGAAATCAAACTGACAATGTGTAAAATATAGATACAGCTAGAACACGTCTCTGTCATGAATTTACTGTGTTTGGGTTCAGACATGACACTGCTTATACATGTCGCCCAACACCTCTAGAGTTAGAGAAATGAATATGGCTCACGTGGATGTCAAGGCTGGAGAGCTGGAGAGTCCAGATGCTCACAGCTCGACGGTCAAAAGCCAAGTGCCGAATCTCTGTGACGCTATGGTCAGACATACGATATTAGTGTACCTATTGTCTTGATACCCATGTGAGCCACATTCATGTCTCTAACTAGGTGTTTGGCGACATGTATACTGAGCAGTGTCATGTCTGAACCCAAAACACAGTAATTACGAATTCATGACATCTCATTCGGATAAGGTTTATTTAGAAGTGTTAACTTTTACAAATTTAAATCTACTGCCAATATACACATAATGATGAGTTTTACGCATTATTCTCTGAGCTACCTGTTGCACACCAAAATGTTTTCTAGTTTATCCTTTGCGCTGCAGCGGTGTATGGCGAATTCAATTTGTTTCCTTTCAAAGTCTCATGAAACGTTAGTTTAACGTACTGTGTGTTCTCAGTTTATACCTTGAGGCACAGATCCTACTGTACTTTCGTGTAGGGTCTATGTTTGAGGTTACTAGTTACGGTGATATCACAGTCAATTGGTTTCATTGTTAATAGTGATACTACGAGCGTTCCATTCGGGTGTTTGGGTTTTAGAATTACACTAAATTCTAACTCCTATTTTTTTCACAAACTTCACATTAAACACAAGTATCAAAACAACCGAAATATTTCCATTCTCAGTGTGAAGCCATCCATATGTGACTTCATATTTTGAATGGTAGAATTATACTTCAAGCTCACCGTTACGTCACGAAAGCCCGGTACGTCAGCTATTAGTAACTTTGTTGGACGAAGAACATCGTCAAACCTGATGGCGGAGAGCTTTGAGAAATTAAAGTCGCATCTGGAAAAATATTCCAGCAAACGAACCTCTATGTACGTGTGTCAACATCCGTATCATGTACTGTTAATTCCATTTGCAAAAAAAAATATTTTGCTATCATAGAACTTGTTTAATTTGCAAGTAGTGATGGGTAAAAAGTGCGTATGTAGAACTTCCAAACGCCATACTATTTTGATACTAAAATTAACCCTCACCGAAGTTGTTTTACAATGTAACTGGGTTCATAACAGATATTCAATGATGTAAGTAATATTCAATTTTTTAGTTTTCACAAATCCAAATATCTGCTACTACTAGAACCAAATAGAGGTAGTTTTACAGAAACTGTTTTACTTATCCATGAATGTAATATCAAAAGTTTTGCATTCCTGACTACTATTACTGACCTCAGAATTATCAAAGTCGACTGCTGCTCTCCCTGCTACCATCGTATCGTCTGACGTTAACATACACTTTCCACTTCCAGTAGCAATTATCGAAGCGGTGTCGGTGAAAAAAGTCGCTTTCCCAGTGAACGGACCACCGTCATTCAGAGAACCACAGTCCGCCTCAGCTCTGCTGACGGAGAAAAACAGAATATATATACACCAATATTTCAACATCTTAAGACACTTGATCAGTCTGCAGCTGTCTTCAGTAGAAAGTGTTTGACGCCTTTAAAAAGTTCGTAACAATATATAGTCGAAGCTTTAATGAATTCATCGAGGACATGCCAAATCTAATAAAGAAAGAAAGACACCTTGGCGACAGTCACTTCAAGCGCATGCGTAAATTACGACTTCTGGTCAGTCAACTCAGTGCATAATGTAAACATAATGTACTTTGTCCGCAAGATAAAATGGCAAATCTCAAAACAATTTCTAGAAAGTTGGTTCTTATAGTCACAAGTTATGTAAACCATTTTGTATATTACGACTACACAGGTCGCATAATACTCTTAAATTGATTCGAAAGTTTATGGTTTACATATATACACTGTGTATGTGTTGTAGACATACAAATGTAGTTACCGTAAAACTCAGACATCGGCCCTCTAATTTCAAACTGCCCGTCGTCATCGACATGCACAGTACACACTTATCATACGTCTATCATTGTCGTAAACCATATCCTCTTTTACGGCACTGTCCAAACCACAGCCTCTTTTACGGCACTGTCCAAACCACAGCCTCTTTTACGGCACTGTCCAAGACTGCTTCAGCAGAACTATGTGCTCTGGCTTGTGAGAATGACTTCTATCATCTTTTGACATTAATTTCACTGACTGCCCTGTTCCTCTGACAGTAGTTATAAGTATCCACCCATCCTATTCATCACATTTTGCAAGGACCTGGGGATTTCATCGCCCTACGGATGAGATGCAAACTTACTATAGGTCACCTGACAAGTGCTGATGTAGAATAAAGTTTACTATAATATTGTAAATATGAATCCGGCTTCAAGTTGAATTAATCTTTGACTAGTTTAGCACCTCTATCTGTGGACTTTTTCAAGAATTTTTGATTTGAATCAAAACTATTTATGAATTTCTTCAAACAATGTAAGTATCCTATTAGTGAGTCACAACTGTGCAAGGCCGAGGGTAAAATGTAATGCTCAGTTACATTTTTCTTCAGAATCTCTACGTCGTCGTTGCGGGCGCTATTTGAAATGCAGTCTAAGGCATAGGACTCACCCCGTCTGGTTGTCTCCCCATGTAGCTGTATTCAGCACATCAGATGTTGATCAGTTTGGATTGCAATTGGAGGACGAGTTGTGTGTTGTCTTCGGGTTGAAGCAATTTCACAACAACAACAACAACAACAACAACAACAACAACAACAAGAGAAAGAAAACAAAAGAAAATCCACCTACTTACCCTATTTTCTGAAGCTATATCGGAAACAAGCATATTTTTTTTACTTCTGCATTAGTCTTGTTAATTTAAACAGTAAATGCAAGCTTATATCATAACCATATCAGAGTGCAAAGGTTATCAAATTGACATATTGACTTGTCCAACGGTCAGCACTCTAAAAGAAAATATGTCTGAAATAACCCAAGACTTAACTAAAACCCTTCAGGAACTGAGCAACGTTTGGTTTCAGTGGTTTAATGAAAGGGAGTACGAAAAGTTGGAAGTATTTTACACAGATGACAGTATGTTGATAACTCCCGCTGATGGGGATACGTGCAAGGGGGTGGAAGGTAAAGTGTGTCTGGATATATATATTACATGGTATGCATTGTACCTACACTTGGCAACACCGTCTTTTACCTGACATTAATATTCACTTGATACATCAGGAAATATTCTAAATCTAAGCTTACGTTTTTAAACTAAATACTATAATTTACTGATGAATGTTCCATCAATATTTTGTTCTTATAACAAGCATCGATTTAATTACAATGCAATTTAATATAAAAAAAAAACAGCCTGAGATATATCGTTGTTTACCTTTTGTCTGTGCTGTTTTGTTAATCTCCTTGTCGGCAATTGAAATAAATAATAAAAGAGTTTCACTCGATACAATTCGTGCAAAACGAGTCTACCTTCGTCCTTCCATTGTACATAGTTTTGTCTATGTGACTACTTTAACTTAATAACTCTAGACTAATTTTGTTTGACTTCCAGCAATCATGGCGCTGATCAAGCGAGATAGAGATGCCCTTGGTGTCTGTACCCGTACCATTGGTGAGGTTGGATATATAACAGATGATATAATCTTCACACGGGGACATTTCATCACAAACAGGGACGACGGTTCAGTGGCAAATACAGGGAAAGATGTACATATACTCCACAAGGTTAATGGAAGATACATCATTCATATCGACTGCTTCAATTATGATGAGTGATATACAGACCATTAACAATGTCTCGTATACTAGTCTAGTATATTTTTTTTGAGTTTTTAAAAAGGGGTTTCAATAAGTTCAATACACACTGACAATGCCTCATTATATTGTCAAATTTTCGAAGGGGTTTCAATTTTTAGGTCAGAATACGTCAGACCGCTTCTTTTAGTGGTCCGAGAAAATACACACACACACACACACACACACACACACACACACACACACACACACACACACACACACACACATTACATGCATTTGAATGTAACTGGTGAACAGAAAGTAACACGAATGTACAATTTACGTAGCTTGTGCAAGCATGGATGTGTTTCATCCTTTAGAAAATCGCTCTGATCCATGTGATGTCTATTCAATATGTAAATCATGTATACTTATAATATGTCATTCTTCAGACCTACATACCTAACAATAGTGAAATTATCTATTCAATCTCCGTCTTGTACTCTTTCCCGTTTCTTTAGTGTGGATATTTAATCTCCTATATAGTGACAAATAAGGCCGACGGGCTGGGTTAATCTACAAACTTTCTGATCTTTTCATAAGGTAATTTGTAACTGTATATTTGTCGCTCTTCAATCTCCGTCAGCTTGACATTAACTATAATGAAAGACGAAGTGTTATCTTTGGATGGATATTATTGCACCAGTTTGGGATCGGAGACATTCAGTTTGCCATTGTCTGATTAAGGTACATACTAATAGCTGTTCGAAACGTCGCATCGGTTTCTATAATTTAAAATTCCAAAATAACTATTTTTTCTGTCTAATCGACTTTTTGAACCATGAATAATATATTTTCCAATATAGTACGAGTGTCAAATAATTACAATAAACCAAATAATTTATCAAATCAAAAATCGTGTTTGAGATTTGTGTACCTGATCCACACATAACTACTTAGGGTGACCCAATTTTTATGTTTCTCATTACTTTTTCATGGCAACTATATAGGTCGATCTAAAAAACAAAACAAACACATTTTTCATATTGTTCTGCCCCTCCTTTTCCTCCAATCTTCTTGTTATTAGATTTCTGGTAACAGGCCCTTTCCCAGTTTCTCAACACAATTGACATGTTCTCAGGCCCCTACTTGAACAAACATGTCATGAAAGAAATGCTCCGACTCTTGAAAGTGTCGTTGCCACTAATACTGCCATGACTGTCTAGACATTTGCTTAATCTTGCCAGAGAGGGCACTCTTCTGCAAAATACTAAGCGCGGGCAAATATTTTTTTATGTTGGAGCTGTCTGACAATTTGTGTCGGTCGGGTAATGAGAAACAGGAAAAAATACACGGTCATCTAAAAAATGCATACATACTCATTTGTGACTTTTGAAGCATTTATTTGTAAATATAGAAAATAAGTTAGACACAAGACATACTGACAATGGATTCTACAAGATATGATAGCTAACTTTAGTCAGTATGTGTATACATGCACAACTATATCCACATCAATATAATAATACCTGTCTAAACTACCCACACAAAGTCAGTTCAAATTTTACTGAAAAGTTTCATATTTCATGATTTTGAAGTCATCTGCAAAATGTGCATAATCTGAAAAGAAAATGACAATGTATTTATAATTCAAAGTGCTTCCCTAGGTCTGAGGTTGCTATTGTTGTTAATTAAAGGCCCATGCTTCAATGCCAGGTTCTCATATTAGAGTTACCGTATCAGTGTATGGGGTCGCAAGGATTACATAGGATCACTCTTTTGTGCAGGACTATCTTTTTCTACAGCTCTCCCCATGGATTTTCTCTCAAAAATTTGGTCCTAATCTAACGTGGTCCTTCAAAATTGTTTTGAATTTATATGGATCAATAAATTGTTGCATATGATTTTTGGTTGTCAAAGAATCCATTATAGTGTTTTCAAGTTGAAGTTATCAATGACAGAGGTAGTTTGTAAAAAAAATTAGCCTCTTTTCATTCTGTACCCAAGTCACACCTGCTGTACTACAGCTATAAGAAAAATTACCTCATATTAATTTGCATATTTAAATGTCTCTTCTTGAGCGATCCCAATGGATACTTTTGTGGGTAAAATCTCCTCACTTGATTTACACAAGGTGTGTAGTCATAGATATTTCAAACATGCATAGCACCCTCTGTGTTATCAACCACAACGGCTAATAAAGGACTTTCATGAGCGTGACGTATACATGTATAGATATTTCTCTGCTGATCAATGTTTAAAACATGAGTTTACCAGCCTTCTGTCATGATTGTCTCTCTCCACTGACCATTACAGATAAAATATATATTGTGTCAAAGAAGAAGCCCCTGGCCGCGTTACACAATCATGCTAACTTCTCCCATGACCATCACAAATGCTGTGGTGTATAACCTCAATTCACATCTTCATGGTACCCAGTATTTCTCCACTCTTAAATATGGATAATACAAACTGGCATGGTAAATGACCCCAGGTCATATACATGCATCTTCATCATGCATTGACCATCTTGAATACTTTGTAACTATCATGGTAAATGACCTTAATTAGGTCACTTCACACTGAATTGCTTACTCCTCAATTGACTATCATGGATACTTAAATAACTGTCATGGTAAATGACCGGGCTTAGGTCATTTTACACATACTTGATTAATTCTCCATTGACCACCATGGATATTTAATAGCTGTCATGATAAATGACCTCGGGTCACTTCACACAGGCTTGGTTCATTCTCCATTGACCACCATGGAAATTTAATAACTGTCATGTTAAACAACAGGGCTCAGGTCACTGGACATAGACTTGGTTATTTTTCCATTGATTACCATGGATACTTGTTAACTGTCATGATAAATGACACCAGGTCATTTCACACAGCCATAGTTACTCTTCGCCACTGTCCACCACAGATACAACTTTTCACCCATCTCTGATCCCAAGCTCTCAATGCAGGAGATTTTGCAACAGATTTCACCAGGGAAATACAAGAACACCTGAAAATACAAAATTACATTGAAAGAAAAGTTATAAATTAAATACAGAATGATGCATGTTTATGTGCTACCATCCTAAATTATCAGGTAGCAATCAACATCTCTTGCACCTCAGCCACTTACTCTCAAAATATGCCAGTACACATCATATTTTTGATTTGTTGTACTAGAGCATAACAACTACAAATTCACCAAGAAGGTAAATAAAACAGTCAACAGACATTCTAGACTGAGAACAACACAAAAACACAACATTCTAATTATGAACTTTTCACTTGCTATTTTACCACACATATACATAGACATTGCTTCAACTCATCATGGGGTGTCACACCTAGATGTATCTGTCTCACAATATCATGTTTCTAAGTACATTTACTTCTGAACTTTTCACTTGCGATATTACAACACATCTACAGTGTATTTATTACCTTGTACATTGTTTCAATTCATCATGGGGTGTCACACCTAGGTGTATCTGTCTCACAATATCATGTTTCTAAGTACATTTACTTCTGAACTTTTCACTTGCTATTTTACAACACATCTAGTGTATTTATTACCTTGTACATTGTTTCAATTCATCATGGGGTGTCACACCTAGATGTATCCGTCTCACAATATCATGTTTCTGAGTATGTTTGTCAGTTATAAGTCTCATTGACAGTTCAGTCCCCGGAGTGGCACTAGGATTGAAGGAAGTCACATGGGGAGTATGCTGAGGAGTACTTTCAAAGTGAAAACTCATTGGCAGTTTACTGTGTGTTCGCCCTGTTATACCTGAATAAATAGATATGAAAATCATAACTGCAGATTATTACATAATTTATGTAACAGTGATTACAATGTACTTGCACCATGTACTATCAATATTTACACTGCAGTCAAATATTGCAAACATAATTACATACATGTATACAAATGAGTACACAAGCAGTCCTTGGTACTCATGACATAATGTAAACACAGTTGAATTTTAAGAAAATTTGTTGTTTTGGATAAACCTATACAAATGTAAGTGAGAGAGTGGGTACTCGGGGTATCTCCAATCATACTGCGATTTATGCTGCAATTTTACTCATTTTAATGGTGAAAGTACAGCTGAAAACACCATAAGTACTTGTAGATGCCCCTTGTACACCACACCACACTACCACTCAACTGTCATGTGATGACTCTATTATATCACCAGATGTGAGGAATTCTTGTAACACTAGATAATATTGTAGAATATTCTGGTAAGCAATACTTATCACGAAAGTGTTCTGTAGCCAACGTCAAGGAAAGATGTAATAACTTTCTTGTTTTCTTGCTAACAATCAGTCAAAACATGACAGGAAAATTGTTTAATATATTGATAAATCAGGAATGGAAACACAATTTAGACCTTACCTTCAGAAACAGGTAGACTCTCCATAGTAGGAACCAACAACTGACTTGGTAGTAAAATACATTCATCTGTAATGGGTAAAATATACAAACACAAATCATGTAATGTATAGAACAATCAATGCAAGGTGCACCAGATTTCCTACCTCTGTGACTGGAGTTCTGAAATCTTAGCAAAACACAGACATCTCTCTCATCAAAGTCTGTGTATGTGTCATCCTTACCTATCTGTGCATCATCAATGTCTGTGTATGTGCCATCCTTACCTATCTGTGCATCATCAAAGTCTGTGTATGTGTCATTCTTACCTATCTGTGCATCATCAAAGTCTGTGTATGTGTCATTCTTACCTATCTGTGCATCATCAAAGTCTGTGTATGTGTCATTCTTACCTATCTGTGCATCATCAAAGTCTGTGTATGTGTCATTCTTACCTATCTGTGCATCATCAAAGTCTGTGTATGTCATCCTTACCTATTAGTGCATCATCAAAGTCTGTGTATGTGTCATCCCTGCAACACAACCATACCTGAGTCAACAGTTTAAAAAGTGTTGATAGACCATCAACATTTTCTGCAGGAAGAAATGAGAGAGAGTACAGTAGCTGGAAATATGACTTATAACCATGGTTAGGTAAGAATGTAGCATTGTCATAGCAGTATTACAACACTGCGGAGTACTGTCATAATGTTATGGCGCAGTAACAATATCCATGCAGCTGCTGCTTAAACACTCTTATTCTACAGCACTGTTACAGTGTTGTGGTACTGCACAACATAGGTGTCACAGCAGTGTATAAGGCTAAGGAACATGGGTGTTACAGCACTGTTGTAATATATAGTTACACAACAGTTACATAACAGTAAAATTCATATTACAACAGTGCTGTGGCAACATATATATTACAGTTTCAATGCAATATAGTTACACAACAGCTATAGGGGTATATACCATTCATATTTGAACAGCACTGTGGTGAAATTTGTATTACAGCTGTGTAACTGTGGTGTATATCATCAATGGAACATCTATGTGTACATGTATGTTAGTGTTGATCATTGTCGCTCTAACAACACAACACAACATACATAACAGCACTATAGATATACATGTAGCATAAATTGTCATCATAGCCATTGATAATAAAGTTCCAAATGATTAGTTTGAACTGAATACAAATATTACCTGATGTTGACGAAAATATTGGCTGACATGTAGATTTAATTAATCCCCATATACGGATGATGACAAGTAGTTCTCTGAGAGTACACAACACACTACAGTCCCTTAGCATACTAAGCTGAAAGACATAATGAGAACAGGCAAAGCTTTAGAGGATTTTAGTGAATTATATTGGTATAATATGTCACTGTAATGACACAATGCAACACTCACACGTATGCACACACACATGTACACACACACACACACACACGCGCACACACACACACACACACACACACACACACACACACACACACACACACACACACACACACACACGATGCAAATAACAATTTCCTGAGATAATTCTTCGTACAAAGGGCAGATGTTATATGGAGCCCAAGTGAATAGTTAACAATTTCTTATCCAAAATCTGGGTCCAGCATTGTTCTGTAGATGGTTGGAACATCCAAGTGTATAGTTAGCTTCCTTATTCTAAATCTCTTGGCCTAGCGAGAACCAACTATAGTTTTTACTGTACTTACTCCTGGTCTGTTGGCGTATGTTTGCTGCATTGGTACATTACTCAGGAGAAATAATGAAAAATCAGCTATCCATTGAATTAACTGTTGAAGAGACTGAACTGTGGCTGTGAAATAAAATAAACACAAAATGGAATCAGAATATCAAAATATCTAAATCTAATAAAAACGTTCTCGATACAAACTCTGAAGGAAACATTCTTGCATTTTATTTCAATTTTCTAAAATGGTTTCCTTGAGTTTTAGCAGATTTTCTGAATTTTTAAATTGTTATTCAGCATTAACAATGTCACTTGCTTCTTATATTGTGAAATGGTTATTCAGTGCATGTTAATTCAGTAAAATATATGTATATACATATATGTTTCCAGTTTCCCTCATGCCAACGTCAAAGTTAGATTGTATCTTGAAATCTGTTTGTACTGTCACACAAAGTAATGGAATGTCATGTAATGTATTGTGTAATTTGTATATTTTGAGCCTACAGGCAAATTTTCATGTTCATTACTCACCAGGTTCAATAACATATTCCTTTGTGTCCAGATTCATCATTATTTTGTCTAGATCAGTTTCAATGCTCCTTGCACACACGGCTATCGATAAATAGAGGAGAAAGAGACACACATAAATAGGGTCAGTCTTCAGGACTATCAGAGAGTACAAGGTATCATTACAGTTTATATCTCATTACGAACACTTTGTTGGGTGGTTTACTGAGACCTTTACAGATTTTTTGGATTAACTTTGGGAGATGGAAAAACCTGTGTTGCTTATACACTTGGTCAGGTGTAATTTAATTTTTCGCATCTCTAGAACTGTGTGCAATCATTGAATATTACTGATATAGGGATCAATAAAAGTGATAAAACATTGGAGACCCTCCCTTGCTGGTTAACACAGACACCCTGTTATGATGAAAGTCAGCCAAATTACATCACAATAATCACTGATTTTAAAGTACATGTATATATAAGTGTCATCTGTACCTGATAACTTCTCAGCTAATCCCTTCTCTTGACTGGACAAAGTGGTTGGTCTTAGCAAAGACTTGAAAGTTACAGCGACAGCATTAAGTAATAACTTGGCATGACAATCAGCTGACTTACCAGTTCCACCACTACTTAGTCTGTAATGAAATAATGGACATCTTATGAAGAATCTACACTAGTTGGTGAATAGTACATCAAGTATAGAGTTTATGGTCCTAAGGTGGCAGAATGGATGAGGATTGGGTATTTATTTTGGATTTTTAATTTAATATAAAACAATTTTCTCATGGCTTCCTACTAGAAAAATGAATGTGAAACAACATATGTAAAGTCCTTGTTTGTAACCAAATAAATTGCAAAAGATTATGTATGTTGTGTAAACTGAAATTAAATATCCATATAACATGAATGATCAAAATAATCTAACTAAAACAAAACAAGCTACAATTAACTCACATACATGCATATGTTTACATTATGTCTTACCTACAGAGTGTTGCCTTGACTGCTGTAAGCCTTACCTATAGAGTGTTGCCTTGACTGCTGTAAGCCTTACCTATAGAGTGTTGCCTTGACTGCTGTAAGCCTTACCTCTAGAGTGTTGCCTTGACTGCTGTAAGCCTTACCTATAGAGTGTTGCCTTGACTGCTGTAAGCCTTACCTCTAGAGTGTTGCCTTGACTGCTGTAAGCCTTACCTCTAGAGTGTTGCCTTGACTGCTGTAAGCCTTACCTCTAGAGTGTTGCCTTGACTGCTATAAGCCTTACCTATAGAGTGTTGCCTTGACTGCTGTAAGCCTTACCTAGTGTTGCCTTGACTGATGTAAGCCTTACCTATAGAGTGTTGCCTTGACTGCTGTAAGCCTTACCTATAGTGTTGCCTTGACTGCTGTAAGCCTTACCTATAGAATGTTGCCTTGACTGCTGTAAGCCTTACCTATAGAGTGTTGCCTTGACTGCTGTAAGCCTTACCTATAGTGTTGCCTTGACTGCTGTAAGCCTTACCTATAGAGTGTTGCCTTGACTGCTGTAAGCCTTACCTATAGAGTGTTGCCTTGACTGCTGTAAGCCTTACCTATAGAGTGTTGCCTTGACTGCTGTAAGCCTTACCTATAGAGTGTTGCCTTGACTGATGTAAGCCTTACCTATAGAGTGTTGCCTTGACTGCTGTAAGCCTTACCTATAGAGTGTTGCCTTGACTGCTGTAAGCCTTACCTATAGAGTGTTGCCTAGACTGCTGTAAGCCTTACCTATAGAGTGTTGCCTTGACTGCTGTAAGCCTTACCTATAGTGTTGCCTTGACTGCTGTAAGCCTTACCTATAGAGTGTTGCCTTGACTGCTGTAAGCCTTACCTATAGAGTGTTGCCTTGACTGCTGTAAGCCTTACCTATAGAGTGTTGCCTTGACTGCTGTAAGCCTTACCTATAGAGTGTTGCTTTGACTGATGTAAGCCTTACCTATAGAGTGTTGCCTTGACTGCTGTAAGCCTTACCTATAGAGTGTTGCCTTGACTGCTGTAAGCCTTACCTATAGAGTGTTGCCTTGACTGCTGTAAGCCTTACCTATAGTGTTGCCTTGACTGCTGTAAGCCTTACCTATAGAGTGTTGCCTTGACTGCTGTAAGCCTTACCTATAGAGTGTTGCCTTGACTGCTGTAAGCCTTGTGAACAATAACTCTTGTACAGGTTTGGGTTGTCTGTTAAAGGCTTCACTCAACCTGTCAATCACAGTATCAACCATTCCTGATGATGATGAAAATAACAACAAAATATCAAATTACAATACTTGGAATACTTTCTATCTAGATCACGATATTAAATCTAAACTATTAGGTACTTTGGAAAAAGCAAACGAGATAGCAGATATTAAAATGTAACACCATGAGGGAACATAAATGTATATATGATTTAAAGTGTCAACATTTTCCTATTTGTTTTGTATCGAGAAGATGGCAGCCTATGAAAGTATAAAGCAATGTAAACTCAAACCTGGTGTAATTGTAAGTAGAAGATCCCACCAATCATAACAGGTAACAATACAGTACTCTAGGAGATTAACCACCTGGGCTATAGTGTGAGCTCTTGCAGCACCTATGGGGTAAAAACAAATTAATATTCTCCACTGCATGTTTTTACCAGCTTTACACACTATACTAGTCTACCCTGACAGAGACCTACTGTGAGAGGTTGAAACGTTGGTAATAAAGTTTAACGTATACAAATGGACTTGCCATTTCATTTACCAAACCCAAAATTTATATATCTAACTATAACAACATAAACCATATTATGATGCCAAATGATGTTTAAATTCTCTTCGCATAATTTGTAACATTTCTACAGTTGTACACATTACAGCCAAACAGTGCAGTTCAAAGGTATGATGTATTATATAATTACATAACAAACACAAGCCCAGTTAAACACACTCAAACAAAGAACATGGGTTTACACCCTGGTTGTTCAATGTCACAGCAACTCGCATCTACAGCATTAGGTGCTAAAATCATGAATCCAAGCATTCAAAATCACCATCATTTTTCCCAATTTTCATAACTTGTGTTTGAGATGGTATAATTATATTATTCCCCCAATTTTTTTTTCTTTACTCAGCCTGAAGAACACATGACCTAAAGGATTTTGTCAGGAATCATCAAGACCCCTTTTAGGTCTTTCATATTTTCCTTTGCTGAATGAAGGCAAATATTTGGGGAATAATATCTAAGGATTACAGTCTCACCTGGATCAAGAGCTTGTCCTAATGTAGGGGCAATCTTCATAAGACAGAAAGTACCACTCTTATCAACACCAATTAGACTACAGCATGTAGCTGACATCTCCATACTGGATAACTGTTTACCATTATTATTGCTATTTCTCTGTCTTTTCACTGTCAATATTATAAAAATGGTCTTGTTATTAAAATATTCATATATCAATGATTTAAATTGTTTTGAAAATTTGCACTTGGGCACTACTTGGACAACTGGATGGAGAAAGAGTAAGCAAAACAAGCACATAATTATGAGAATTTGTAATTCGCTTCTAAGGAATTTTAGCTGTGAACAGAAATTGTCAGTTGTAAACCGATTATATGACAGATCAGAATAGTCTAAGAATTGTCAGGTTGTCAAAAAAAAAAGACTATCTACTAAATTCACTTTGTTTTTGCAGTTTTCAATTCCTTTTATTCCTTTATCTATTTTTGCTGTAACCATGCAGGCTTTTATTTTTACCATTTTTCACCACCTCAATTATTTATTCTTACCATTCCTGTATGTTCCAATTTTATCATTCTATAGACAGTCTTTTTACATTAACACTTTTCTACAGTTTTCAGTTCATCCTTTACATGTTTTGTCATATAATTTTTTTCAATCCACACTTTTTAAATTATTTTTAGATCCAGTAAGATTCCTGTGAGAGGTGCAAATATAACTACATGTAATAAACTTTTTAATTCTAACCAGACGGTGTTCCATCAATCAAAGCAACGTTTCCTTCAAGTTGTGGTTCAAACACCACCTGGTACCTGTACTCAATTGTCAGAGTGATCATATTTTTCATAACAAGTTCATTATAAAAATATATCACACAATACCTTGTGGACCACTTTCTTGCTTCACACCTTCATATTTAAATACTGCAAATGGCTTTAAAGATACTCTGAAATCAAATAAAAAGACCATCAAACTCACTCACCACAATGTGTGCACTAAACGTACAAGTACCCTATTTGGCACATTTCAATAACATAATAACTATTATTACATCTGTATCAGTGATTACTTTCATCAGTGTACATGCATAATTTTGATATCTGCATGGCAGTGATCAACGAGATGATTAATTGCATTGTATCAGTGTGCATGCATAACGTTGGTATTTGCACCGCATGGCAAAAGTATTAATGCAAACCTGTTCGCAAACGAGTGTGTACTCATCCTTGTACACCCAATCACATGACTGCACAGAATGATTTTAATTATTTGCTGTTTTACATAAACGTTTGTACCAAATAATCTTGCTTAGCTCACAAAAGTATGGCCACACAGAATTCCATAAACATTCGTGCATACACCCCTGAGTATTCACACTTGCAATCGTATGTCAAGAGGTTCTGTTACAGTTTTGAATTTGTCATTCATGAATTCCCGTTTGTGGATTTAGAACTCACAAAAAACTCAAACACACATGACAACTGTCATTTTATAACTAACCTGTGTAATAATTTAATACTGCCATCTTGAAAAGCTACAGCAAAGACCATACCAGGCCCATTGTATATAGATTTGTTAGATAGATTCAGTGGTAGTTTAGGCAAAGCTAGGGCCATTACATTAGATGTATCAGAGTAGCTGGAACTTATAGTCCATTTCTGTATTAAACGGAGAAAAAAAGTTTTGAAAAATTACAAGGAAAATTAATCAAACTCAGGAAAAGCATACTGTACATGAGTGACAGAGGCAGTAACAGAGAGATAGAGATAGAAAACAGAAAGATAGACACAGACACATACATACATACATACGTATGTACATACGTACGTACATACATACATACATACATACGTACGTACGTACGTATGTATGTACGTACGTACGTACGTACGTACGTACGTGCGTACGTACATACATACATGTACATCCATCCATCCATCCATCCATACATACATACATACATACATACATGCATGCATGCATACAAACAGACAGACAGACAGACATACAAGCCAAGACAGACAGACAGACAGATAGATAGACAGACAGGCCAAGACATAATAGCTATTCATACCACTATGGATGGTTGCTGGTCTCTTGTCGTTGGAGGTGAACTGGCCTGAAAGATTTTATGGACACCAAGAGATTCCCGTCGTAAATTCCAACATTCAATACAAGCTCCCATGGGACCTGTAAAAAAAAAAATTAGAAGAGGTGCAGTTTACAATGTACAGTCTATGCTGCAACACTAAATATTGGGTATAGAAACCACTTTGGATATAGATTCTTGAAGCTGAACTTATAAAAGCACTAATAGTACTACTAATTTTCTTCCTATCACCGAAATATACTAGGTCAATTATTTACACTCTCAGTTTGGAACTACTGGTAATACAAAATATGATTTCAGAGTATGGAAACAACATTTTTAATCGTACCATCTTTATCTGTAATGTCCAAATGATGCTCTTTCAGCACCCACATTGTAGTGGCAATACACCTACAAAATTAAGCCTTTTAATGGTCAGTAGACTATACTATAATTGTACATGCGCATATACACGGACTGTCGAGAGAATGACCAACACCACTGGAGCTGTTTCCGGTGCCAAAACTGAAATTGTTTATGCAAAACAAATAGTCTAATATCTTATCCCAAGACTAATTGACAAGTACAAAGTCACTTACCTCCAGCACATAATATAATTTGATCTCCTGCTTCTTTGTTCATGAACTGGATATGGCTTAAAAAATTATCTGAAAAGAAATGAAGAAATTGAAAACAGGAATACTGTGATTGTAAACCTCTTAAGTTTAATGTACTGATTTTTGATACATCCAAGATCATGGTTTTTGGCTAAGTCTAATCTTTATAAACTGTTTTTTTACCCCTTTGAAACTGTAAGAGCATGGGTGCCTATTCATGAGACTGTAGATTAGTTGGCAGACAACTATTCTTAGATTCCCTTTCCCATTTATCTATTGATGTAATTATATTCATACACTCTTTACTGACTTGTAGTATTTGTATCTGGGAATAAAGTCAAGTCATATTACTATTAAAGTCATCTATGATAGACACAATGATGCCATAGATGATGAGACACTTACATCTGTCTTTTTGCTGAGGATCTGTAGAACATTGCATGAATAAACTTGGCAGTGCTTCTGAGTGAATAGTACAGTTATCTGTGAAGAGAAATGAATTCATCAGCGACAGCAGAGAGACACTAGTATAGTTTAAGATATTTTACTTGTCCATTCCTACAGGTAAGGTGGGCAACTCACACAGAAATGAATTCATCAGTTACACTGTGTAGGCAGACACTAGTATAGTCTACAATATTTTACTAGTCCATTCCTTCAGGTAAGGTGGGTATTACTCACATTACGAATCATCCTTCAAAATCTGAAAACCATTACCCTTACAGAATATTTTGACTTTACATACAATTTCAAAACACCAATTACCCACTTTGCAATTTTCAAAAGCTATTAACTTCATATGATAAGACATACTCTTCTGATCCATGCTGTTATCACCCAATCATGTGATATGATTTTCCTTGGGTAAAGTCACACTCAGAGCTAGCCCGACATTTGAGTCATTTTTTTGAAACTCCATTACTGCAGACATCAGGATAACAATATTGTCAATACAGCAAACTATTCTTCCTCACCTTTGTTATATTTGACTATTAACCTATAAAATTGTATTGGACATCTACAGCTACCGTCTGATGTACCAACAACTATGTGACCAGCTGAAAAATAAATAGTTTACAACTTATAGATTATGGTTGGTATATGACAAACTGTCAACATATCCATTTCGGTACGCCAAAATTTTAGCGAAAAGACACTGTTTCACACTTTGAGTCCACTTTATTTTAGCAGATACACTATTTTTGACTTCAGTGTAATTGTAACTATATCATTTATGTAAATTGATCTGTTGATTACCAGGTAATGAAATAAATACATCTTTATTAGCTTCACTCGCTCAAGAATTTACCAGTCTCAATATTGACGCTGATAATTTCAGGTCAAAAATTGTTTCAGTAAAATATTCTAAAATAAGTTTATAGCCAAAATACAAACTTTCAAAGTAAGTAAAAATTGAAAGCAATCTTTCATTATGGTATGTGGTGTCATTTTCACTATCCCTGCATCATGTGACATCTTGTTCCCACAGCTGACCTCAGCATTGTGTGGCCATTGTGTCAAGATATGTAAAGTGCCTAGCATTGTTTCTTCCCATAATGCACTGTGCAAGTTTACAGCAGCCTTCTTTAGAGGCAGATTTGTCAATTTTTAAGCTTTGTTTTCAAAAGGTGATGTCATGCTGTGTTAGTTATAGAGTGCAAGATATGTCATGTCATTCCGGCCTCACTCAGTGACTGGGTGGGAGGGGTTGACTGATGTGTGAGGGCGCCCTGTCATGGCGTACCTTACAAACTAGGTTGGTTATATAGATTAATAAAAGATGGTGAGAACTGATATATAAAACTTACAGCTGGTGAATGCAATATCAGCTAAAGCTATGTGAGTTCTACTTTCACCCAGGCATTCTGTAGCAGTGATTAAATCACCATCAGCTTTGATCAGAGTTACACAGACCTTGACAAAGAAGAAAAAAAGTATATTCATCAAAATAAAGAAAACAAGTATTTTAAATGTCATAAAAATTGAATGGATATCAGGTGATATTGTGTCTGCTTGTTGCCATGGCTCCTTTTGTTTACACAAGAGACAACTTTTCAATTAACATACCCTCATAATCATACATACATGTACAAATGTAAGTGTAGTACATTGTAACACCAATATCATAACTTCACTCTTAGTCAGACTTAAAAATGGTTCTCTTATTAGCACTGTAACCGTAGACTACCTCACGCTTCTGGCCTTTTTAGCTCTTATTTTAATATAGTTGCCATGTGCTCTTATGTGCGAGTGATGGCAAACAGTCAGGTGAATACTAAGCCCACTGGGGACGACAAGTAACTGGGAATTTTTTTTTAAAAAGTTGACCACATTTTCCTTTGCAATATTTGAAATGAATAATAAATTAAAAGCATTAGAAGACCATGAGACAAAAAAAATTCCCAAGGGACTGCATGCACTGGTGCTTGTCTATGGTAATCCCCAAGTTCAAGCCAGCTGTTGCATTTAAACAACCAATGTTTAATCCCAGGGTTTGGATTACTATGATTACAGCTAGTGGAGCCAAAAAGATTTAATTGGATCACTTTTTTTTTCTGGACCAACTTTTTCTATCGCTCTGACAGACAACTGTTTTTCACACTCAACTACTTATTTGACATTGGCAATATAAGTGAATAAGTTCTGATGACGCATAATTATTTGTGTACATGTATGTACAGAGGGTCAAAGTTCAGCCAGCTGTAACAATACACATTGCTGAAAAGTTATTCATTCAAGTATGTAACTTGCAGTAAAGCACTTACCAAACCTGACATTGTAACTGCTATCCATCCTTCAATGGCCTTACCACCATATTGCAACACAGATGGAAGAAACTTGACTCTGGAGAACTTTTCTGTTACATTGGGTGAGTCTGTTCTTTCTACATTATAGCTCACCTGAAATTTCACAACAAATAAAACATTTAATGTGAGTATATAATTGTTGTGTGTACACAAAATCAGGTTTACACAAAAAATTGTGATTTTTTAACAAAAATGTAATAACAAAATATCCCCATGATGAATGAGTGCCAGAATGTAGAGTGTACGTACACATGAGTATTTGCACTCGTGCTTGCAATGTTTTCTGCTGCACTTTCACTTATTACTCTTGTGATAGTACAGCCACAGAGAATACTGTATACACTTGCGTAAATATCAAAAGTATGATCACACTAACATTCATGCACCATGGAGGTTCTGACATATTATTGAATTTGGTGCTTCTGCTATTCTGAATCAAGGTCTCAAGACCTTTCCAGCGAGTAAAAGGAGTTCATATAACTTAAACTCACAAAGCTTGGTGTGTTTTCACCAGGCAAAAATCACTATCATCTACATGTTCTGTAATATTTTGAAAGTTATATTTTACCTTAAGACCTATATGAAGCCATGATAGGGCAACAATTGTCTCTCCTTCCACTTTACTTTCGCCACCACATTTCCAATCATTTAACAAATGATTGTTCATTGTCCATAGTTTACATTTACCACTTCCATCAGCCGTCACTAGTCTTGTTCCAGAAACATCCCATCGAATACAGCGAATCATATTGGTATGTCCTGTATTAAAACTATAAACAAAACAAGAAGAGATGATGCACGGTTGGAATGGATGAAACTATCACATATCATAAGAACCAATCAGTACTTGCTGCATGCATGTACTGTTGGTATTTGCACTACAGTGTAATTCTGAAAACATTATTGCATACATGTACACACATGAGTGCATAAGCATTCCATGTACACTAAATCACATGAATGTATATGTATATTCATAGTTAATGTGTATTTACTAAATTGATTTTGATAAACATATGTAGTAATAACAGAACATCATGATGTGCAAGTGTCAGTCAGGGGTACCATACTCATTGTGTAAGTATGCAGGATACATGTTCATTGTAGCTATGTTTTCCCCTGCACTTCAACCTGCTTCAATAATGAAAGTACTGCAATAGAGAACACATCAAGCACGTATGCATATACATGTACTTGAGCATGCCTCTTAGTCTGAAAGGTCCAGTCATTGGTTCACAGTGGAAGCAACAACTGGATCTTTCAGGCTGCATACTACTAAGCTCAAAATCAAAATAGCTATGTTAATTCTCTGAGGAAATACTAGATTGTTGATTTCTCTAAGTTAAACATTAGTTGTTGAACCTGAAATATCTGTCATTATTTCAAAAGGACCTGGAACAACCTTTCTCATAGCAAAGCTATGAGACTCAAGATTTGAATGATGTCACTTACCTTTTCAGGAAACTTGGCTTTTGAAGCGAGTTCTATATTATCAAATAATTATGTGCATACATATTTTCTTACCTGTGAACTTCCCATGGTCTGTCCGGATCAACAACGTGCAGTTTACCACCCTGAGATTCTCCATCGTTAGAATTACTTAATTTGCATCCACTTGCTCCTGAGAAAGCGATGGTATTACGACATGACCACGAACATGCAGGATCAATAGTCCACTTTCTTGTCCTGTTGAACACATACATGTATGAGATGACACATATTATTGATGTGCAGAGATAGAGAGATAAGTGGTAAAATATTATTTCTGATTTATGTAGATTTCTTAAGAAGATTTGAGTACATATTATATACATCATGTATGACTCCCTAATACTACAGTATTCATTGATGAAATCAAAATGGCGTACAACCAGTGGAAGTGGGCTAGTTTTACCTGATACATTCTACCTGCATACAAGTACACATTAATTATAATGTACATTATACATGTACATGTTGTAGCATGAGCCAAGTTGAACAAAAAATATGGAATATATACTCTGGTCATTCTACGTCACGACAACACACATCTATGACTCACGACAACACACGTCGACATCACTGCTTCTGCTGTCAAAACGTTCAAAATTGCCATTACTTTCCCCGATTTTTCTTTCGATATTTCTGGCACTATTATGTTATTCTCCAATATTTTTCTTCATTCAGCTGGAAAATACTCATGAGCTCACTGCGAAGAAAAATATTGGGGAATAACATCTAAATGTACATGTACTTACATGTACAGATAGAACATATATTTGACTGAGGATAATGACGAAGATAACCAGCCCTAACCTCCCTGTTGTTGTACTCACAAAGATTGAATGAATCTATTCTAGGAAGGGTTTAACTTTTGAATGTATTGGTTGGTTCCTGATGCCTTTAAAATGCTGTGATCGGCTCGTTCCTAACGATTATTACGTAAGACTGTGTATATTATATGGTACTGTCAGTACAACCCGGTTTATTACATGACCACTACATTTGGTGCTCTCAGCTGTAGATAAACATTAATGTTCATGATGGTAATATTATAATAATGTGGTCGTGTCAATAACTTGAATAAGACACACTATCACTCGTAGAGTTACTGTATTTGGACAAATAGAAACTCACCAAGCGTTAGAGTCAGCCTTGGGCCATTCACTTGCAAACACCAATTCCATTTTATTTAGTGGGTAATCATGTGGTAAAGGACACTTTTATCGGTTTTCTAGCAGATATCCCCGGATCGAAACAAAAGCAATGGAGGTCGCCATTACCGGATGTTCTTGTTGCATTATGGGAGAAAGCATCCATAGTGAGTAGAAGCACGGACCCTACATAGACCGCCGGTCAGACCACTCAGATCATAGACAGCTCCCCTCCACTGCCTTTGCAAAGATAGACCCTATATACGTGTAGGGTCTAAGATAGAAAAGATCAAGAGTACTTTGGGAGTTTGTCTAATGAATGAAAGATAAACATAGTTTCCGCACCCACTATTTTTTTGCGAGACTTCCACTATTTTCGCGATTTTATTATTATTTTTCTCGAATACGTTAAAAAAAGTTTAGGGTCGGCGTGAAAAACTAGGTGGGGGTCGGGTAACCGGAACCAAACAACTTTTTTTTTATTTAGCCTATAAAACCCCACTAAAAAGAGGCCTAAAGCGGGAAAATGAAGCTTCGTTCATGATGACAGTCCTGACATCGACATGATCGAGTGATATTTCGTTCAAGTATACGGGAGAGGGGGTGACCTATACAAAATAAATCTCCCTTCCCGAGACTATGTGGCATTCCAAATCAGTGTGAATATATAGTTTACATTTTTGTGAGAAAGTTTTAATTAAAAGAATTTGTATGTAGCAGGCTTTACACAAACTAAATTCACATGTATATGTTTCCTGAAAAGCAGTTCTAATTGAACGCTATTCATTCTCTGGCTACCCAGTTTTGGTCGTTACGATGATATATTTCACAACACAAGCAAATGTTACACAATCTAACAGTCATCGCTTCGAAGAATGAACAGTCATTCGTTAGCAAGAAACGATAGTTCCCAGTATTATTGACGACTAGCCGAGAGAGGGCGCGCGTAACGTAGGCGGGTGTGTCATGGCTGGTGTATCGACGCATCACTGTGTCAGGGGATATGAACAATACATGTACGCTGTCACTCGACGGGTAAACAGGAAAGACTGTCTATCACTCTCTTACTCATTTATTCACGGTAACCTTCATGGCATAACAGTTTAACTACTTACATACTGCAAATGTGTTAGCATAGAGACAGAGCTAGATAGAAACCCAAATCTATGACAAATTTAGCACACGTAAACAAGAAAGTAAAAACAACGTTAACAATAAATTATGCGCATAGTTTGGACGAAAATGTGTTCTCAGGCACTGCAACAAGGCGGCAAGGATTAGGCCAAGAAAAAAAGTAAAAGCCTTGTTCAAATTACCTAACCGTTTTATAACTGTTTTCCTCAAGCTGCCGACCCTTATCTCCCTTCTTTTTAGGTAGTTTGAGACGGAAACATGTCTCGAAAGTCAAGTGACTGACACATTTGAATAAAATAACAAAATGGCTTGACGCCAACTATAAAAAGAAGAAAAAAAATTTCTACAGGTGTGTATTCGCCGCGGTCTTCTTTGACCTTCGGATAATAGAATATATCTCCATTTTCGGTTTCGATCCGTTTGTCCTATTTTCTCGTTATAAATATTACGTGTCACGAGAAAGCAAATACGACGTTATCAGCTGGTTATGACAACAGCCTATTCTTACCGTACCCTAAGGAGGGGGAATCTCTGACACGTAACACGATGTGACCTGAGAAAAAAATAGAGTTTGGCCGCATGACTCTGACTACCTGGTGAGCCGCCTTAACTTGACAGAATAAAGACATAACGAAACTTCCTTAAGCTTTCTGTGCTCTTACAGAGGAAATCTTCGATACAAGACGCACCCCTAGCTTTGTTTATACATGTATGTATACCATTCTTCATGCGGCTAGAATTTCGTCATTCACTACTAGTAAAGGATGTGTATTTTTAGCACCCACCTCAAACTGGAAAACTTTTTTCTATAATTACTTTTAGCACGAGAAAAGTTTCACTTTGTAAACCTATAAAAACCTCAGTACGTTCGTCAGTTTTTCACAAATTATACTTTGAATAAATCATGGCGTTTAATGACAATCTCGTACTGGCGTTGATTTTAATTTCAATGCTATCAGCACATCACGAAGTTCTCGCCTTGTTCCCAAAAGTTTGTGTTTCGTCTGAAAGTTTGTCTGCGAAGGAATGCTGCCCTGTACCTGAAGGATTTGAGGAGAAATGTGGTGGTCCAGGTAGAGGTGAATGTGTCGATTTACAACTATCGGTAATCGATCCAGTTGGATTGTTTGACGGAGATTTGGAACGTTTCCAGTGGCCGACATCGTTTTTTAACAGGACATGTAAATGTGAAGGTGAGGAAAATTTTTAACGAGAAAATTAAGAGAACTGAAGTAAGCATATTATTAGGACAAAGTCGTTAAAGGTCTTTGTTATCATATATATATATATATATATATATATATATATATATATATATATATATATATATATATATATATATATATATATATATATATATATATATACACTCACACGCACGCGCGCACACACACACAGACAGACACACGCCATAATAGCGAATATAACTTATAATATGGAACTGTTTCGTGAGTTTATATATATTCATATAAGTGTCTCATTCGAGAGAGAGTGCTCGATGCAATATATTAGTAGCAGAGCCGCGATTATACTAGTTAATCCAAAGAATAGAGATGTTATAAGTCGTTGCACTGATAAGTTCAGTTCTGCTGTTCAAGGTGGTCGATTAATCAGCAGTTATATAATAAAACATTTCCCCGGAGGCATAGTTGACATCTTTGGTAACATTGGAGTATGAGTTAGTGTGTTTGAGGACTGACCATTTCATATCGTAATTAGTTTTGTTGTCTTTGAGGTGCCAAATGTATTTACTGATGAGCGCAGTATCTTTTTTCTTGTCTTCAATTTGAGCCTATGATTATACCCAGCTCCGTTGAGTGCATCTTGGTAGGTGGATGTAGTGGCTATGAATTATTGTGAATCACTGGAAATGTTGGATAGTCTTTGATTTACCGAGCTGGGTATGGTTTTAGGATGAAACATAGAAACGTAGGTTTCTTTCTGTTCGGGTTTGCCCTTTGGGTGCAGGTAGAAAGAGGCTGCTTTCCACAGACTTTTTGTGTACTCACGGTCATCTGGTAGCGGAATGTTCTTCATGGCACGAGCAATTAAATACATAGAGTTTCATTCTCCTTTCGCCAAGTAGATAGAGAGCAATCGGCTTGGAGAGTAATACGTACAGCGACGGGACAGACCGCCCGTACACAAAATCCAACAGCACCACCCCGGTACTAAGTCAATAAGAAATCAGATCATCCTAAGCCTGAGATTCTCACGATGACATGTACAGAAATATCGTTTCCTTGTTTTCTACTCAAGACACCAAAACACGTTTGACCTTGAATAAAGTGTATCAATGTCATCCTACTATGAACGAATTAGATTGGGTCAAAGTGCACGTGCCCTTTGAGTCAGTGTGAATAACCGGCGTTGGATCGTGTCATATCCCATGGTTACCATGCGATGATTCCAAAACCATTCAAAAGTCGATGCTAACTTGGTTAACTTGGTTTGTACTGTATATTCATTTTACGCCGTGACATATCTCCATCGAGCTTACACTCTAATTAAATTGTTGCATTACTGTTATAGATTTGTCGAAAAAAACCTTGAAAACATGTCACCGTCCGTTTTTCAACAGGCAACTTTGACGGCGCCAGTTGCAGTGTATGTAAGTTTGGCTGGACTGGCGTGAATTGTAACTCGACAAAGAAAAGTACACGACGCAATATACTCAGTATGTCCACACAAGAAGTAAACCAATTTAAAAACTACCTACTCCTGGCTAAAGAGAAAGTAGATGACTATGTTATACCGACGGCACTTTATAGAGACATGGATATTGATAATGAGCCTCAATTCAACGATATTTCCACGTACGACAGATACGTATGGTATCACTACTATACGTCTAGAGAAAACCTAATAGACAAATCCAGACGAAGCCATGACAACGGCGCACAAGAAGATGGAAAGGTTACATCTGCTGATTTTGCCCATGAAGGACCGACTTTTCTAACATGGCATAGGGCGTATTTATTATCGTGGGAGCAGGCCTTAAGACAGGTGAGAAATCGTTTTTATTATTGATCGATCGCTTTCTTTCTCTTCCACGTCCTTTCCCTTCCATGTCCCTACTGTTCTTCTTCTTCTCTCTCTCTCTCTCTCTCTCTCTCTCTCTCTCTCTCTCTCTCTCTCTCTCTCTCTCTCTCTCTCTCTCTCTCTCTCTCTCTCTCTCTCTCTCTCTCTCTCTCTCTCTCTCTCTCTCTCTCTCTCTCTCTCTCTCTCTCTCTCTCTCTCTATTTATTTATTAAATTGTGCCCGCCAAGCGTGTAGCAGGTCACTATTGAAAGTAGGCAAGATCGTGGTTCCCATTTTGGGTAACGACTTCTATATATAGCGCCCCCAAAGGTAAAATGATCAGTAGTATTTTAATTTGTCCTCAGGCGACCTGGTCGGGTTCAGGAATCATTACACTGTTCAGATTACCAAAACAAAATAGCTCAACACCTTTAAAATAACTGAATAGGTACGTACGTTTGTTTCACAGGTGTCTGGTGATGATGATTTTACTTTACCATACTGGGACTGGGCCGGTGAATCAGAGTGCACGGTGTGCACTGACGAGTATATGGGTGCAAGTGACACTTCAAACAACCACACATTAACTGGTGCATTTAGTAACTGGACGACATTATGTTACAACTTTGGAGCCCTTCAAGCAAATGGTTCACTGTGCACAAATAAAGCAAGTTCTCAAATGTTACCCGGATTATCGCGCAACCCTGGAGGAGACAGTGATAGACCAGAGGTCCAAGTTTTACCGAGTAAAGAAGCTGTGTACTACGCCCTCAGTGTTAGGTCGTACGACAAGGTACCATTGGAATACGACCCGTTGAGTAATAAATGGACTGATTCACCATGTAGTTTCAGAAATATCTTAGAAGGTGAGCTTTATTTGTATGCAACGACAGACAGAACCCCCCCCCCCCCGTGCCATATTGATAAATACTTGTATATCAGGAATAAACATAATTATCATTGCGTATATGCTACTCCCGCCAAATTTGATATCGTGCATGTCCGGGGTGCAATGTCTAGTGTAAGTGTAGTATACTGATTTTACAACGTTCTGTATAAATTCAAATCCATCCACTTTCCTTTCAACGGTACCGCCTTTCATTTGCACCTATTTTCCCCTTACCTGTACTTTCCCTCCGCATCGTATTGTTCCGTCTCTCGGTGACATTCTGTCTGCTCTTTCCCTTCCGCTTTGTCACACACGTACACACACGTACACACACACACACACACACACACACACACACATTACTCTCCCCTCTCTGTCTCTCTCTCGCGCGCTCTGTCTGTCTGTCTGTCTGTCTGTCTGTCTGTCTGTCTGTCTGTCTGTCTGTCTCTCTCTCTCTCTCTCTCTCTCTCTCTCTCTCTCTCTCTCTCTCTCTCTCTCTCTCTCTCTCTCTCTCTCTCTCTCTCTCTCTCTCTCTCTCTGTCTCTCTCTGCTCTCTCACACATGTATTTTACCTTACTTTAAAATGTTATTTTATTTTGTTCATAGGATTTGGTGATTCTGAGAACTTCATTGGTTTACATGCCAGTGGTGTACATCAACTTCATAATCAAGTTCACCTATATCTCAATGGAACAATGTCAGATGTACCGATTTCAGCCAACGATCCGATATTCCTTCTCCATCATTGCAACATCGACAGAATATTTGAGAAATGGTTACGAAGGTACAATGTCATATTATTAGTGAATTCATCTTCGTATAGCAATTTTATAGATACCAATAACAAAATACACAACAATATGGTGTTCGTGACAGCAGAGTTTTTGTTTCATTGACTTCCAAACCATACGCAGCTGAAAATATTATGTAATAGTTTTATACATTCTAAGGTATCAGTATTTATTACCTAGGTATATATGTTTGCTATCATAAAATAATGTAGCTTTTGCCAAATTATTGCAGTTGTTGTTCTCCAGTCTGTTAAGTTTTATGGTAATTAGCATTCTCGTCTTGTCTGTACAAAGTATGATCATGTCCAACCTCTCTTGCAACAACCTCACTGTTTACCCATTGTTTCTCATATTCATTCTAGTCTTCATGTTCCAAGAATATCTACTAGATCTAGACATTTGTAGAGAAATCATTCTCTCACATCGGCCTTCCATCATGGAACAATCTTCCTTTGAATTCTATCTCCGTCACTCCAATTACAAGTGTCTTGCATCTTTCCGGCGTTCTCCCAAGACGTATCTCTTTAAACCTTAGCCTCAACCTTCTACAGTTGCCATGGTCAAGTATACACTATTTATGAATTCACCTTTCCCTTGACCATACAGTAAATCTATCCCCTAATACTTGTGCGCCTTGAGCTCTAGAGATTAGACGTATATTAAATCACCATATTTTTTCCACTTATAGACACAACGTGACATCTGAAGAATTCCCTGACAAGTCAACACCGGTCGGTCATGGCCGAGATTCGAACTTGGTTCCATTCTTTCCCGTTCATACCAATGGAGAATTCTTCAAGAGATCAGAGACATTTGGGTATACATATGACGATATCGATGAAGAAGGTAAGGAGTAAACCGAGATTCGACGTTGTTGGCGCTCTACTTAACTGATTGCTGTTGCTCACAACGCAAATGGTGGAGCACCAACAACGATGGATCGATCTTTCAGTCTTAGAGGGGAGTGAATGTTTTATATATTTTCTGTTTGGAACATCTTATTTAGAAAAATATTGTATTAAAAGGTCACGGTCTCTCTTTTCGCAAGTGCGAACTATTTGTCTGAACACCTAATTTTCATCGGTACCAGATACCTGCACATATATGTATTTAAAACCATGTACACATGAAAATATGACGTTGACACACAGTCACTTGTGAGCTAATATTCTATTCCAGGATGATCATAATACAAAACAATGACGTGTGTTAGGTATTTACGATATTCAAAAAATACCGTCGCCGGTGATTGCTCCGGAAAATACTACATGAATATACTATACTATACTATACTATACTATACATAAATCGTATTTTCTGGAGCAATCACCGGCATATCGTAAATACATAATAACGACATTATTTAGTATTATGGTCATCCTAGAATAGAATATCACCATCCTGGAATAGAATATTATCATCCTGGAATAGAATATTATCACTCTGGAATGTAATATTATCACCCATGAATAGAATAGTATCATCCTGGAATAGAATATTATCACTTTGGAATGTAATATTATCACCCTGGAATGTAATATTATCACCCTGGAATAGAATATTATCATCCTGGAATAGAATATTATCACCCTGGAATAGAATATTATCATCCTGGAATAGAATATTAGCTGACAAGTGACTGTGCGTTGATACACGTGTTTTGAACGACTAATGTACCCGTAGCACGGGTGATAGAATGGAAAGTTTACTATTTGTTGAAAAACCAGGCAACTTTTATCAATTCGAATCTTTCAGTGTTCTTATATTATAACATTAAAATGAATAAACATCCATTTGTTAATTTTATTTGAAGGTCTGCCGACTGATCCTCAGGAACGTAAGAGAGAAACAAGTGCTGTAGAACGAATGCCAAAGTGTTCAATACCAAGCGATAATCAAACGAAAGGTGAGTACAATTATATTTACTTTCACAACATCCGTCATCGAGAACTGACATCCAAATTAGAAATATAACCAGTTTTAAACTGAATGCCGCCCGTAAAGGAATCACTAATTATGCAAATAACTCATTAAACTAAAAACCTATGGTAACAGGCTTTTTTTGGACAAGCGTGCTTTCTTAGGTTAATGTATGTGCCAAATTAATTACTGAATATCGTTCATTATTCAAAATACTCATTAAAGATAAATGTAGTAGCAACAAACTTCATAGGACAGATGTGTATTATTATGGTTGATATATGTACTATATCATACAAAATTTGAAGCTTGCATTTTTAAGATAAAGCCTAGTTACCTAAAATCATTAATTATGCAAATTATTCATTAACACTGAAAGGTACATCAATTAGCTTTACAGGACATATGCAATTTTTATGATTAATGTGTGTACTGAATTATATTGAATTTGAAGTATGCATTCTTAAGATATAGCCTAATTACCAAAAATAATTAATTATGCAAATTATTCATTAACTATGTAAGGTACATCAACAAATTTTATAGGACAAATGTATGTTGTTATGTTTAACGAATACAATAAATTATATTGAAATTGAAGTATGCAGTCTTAAGATATTGCTTAATTAGTTGATTTCATTGATATGCAAATTTCCCTAATTAACATGAACAGATCTCGCTCAAAAACTAATCAGGTCTAGCCATTACACCAAACAAATTTCATTATAATTGAGCTAGCCATTTTTAAGAAAATGGTGACACAGACAGAGAGACAGACAAACACACACACACACACACACACACACAGACGAACGCCTGACAGACACACAGACAGACATTCCCTTTTAATACCTTCCGTACCCTTACGGGAGGTAAAAAGAGCTAGTAAACTGAAAATGTTATGGTAACATATACATACATACATACATACATACATACATACATACATACATACATACATACATACATACATACATACATACATACATACATACGCACGCACGCACGCAGGCAGGCAGGCAGGCAGGCAGACAGACAGACAGACAGACAGACAGACAGACAGACAGACAGACAGACAGACAGACAGACACACGCGCACGCGCGCGCACACACACACACACACACACACACACACACACACACACACACACACACACACAGTTATCTATCCCACATGCTATTTTCCTTATTATTTTATTTGTGTGCTATAGAAATTCGACTCTACATTATCGTAGCCGTCGGTGTTTTAGCTGTGTTGGTATGTGTTGCTATCGGCATTGGTATATGGCGTTGTAAACGGAAGGAGAATCTATACCAAGAATTGTAGGCCTATGTCTCAACGAGAAGACTTTGGTGTTTGTTATCAGCAATTAATTCCAAAAATATTCCGAATTTTTTCTATTTACCATCACACCAATTTACATACCTGGAGTATTTATTCAGTTATTTAAACATTTTGAACATATCCAATAATTTTATTATTACTCCCTCCGATAATTGAACTTTCTATATCATGAAAGACGAACCGATAGATAGACACACACCCGCACACAGACATAGACAGACAGACAGACAGACAGTCAGACAGACAGACAGACAGACAGACAGACAGGCAGACAGACATACAGACAGACAGACAGATAGATAGACAGACAGACAGACAGACAGACAGACAGACAGATTTATGATCATGATAATTAAAATGTTTAGAAATCACGGCAGGTATTCTGTTTCTCGTAACACTAATTGGTGTGCGGATTTGCTGTATGCTAATAAACAGTACTATTTAATATTTAGTGCGATAATTATTTCGATCATGTATGTATGTATGTATGTATGTATGTATGTGTCATGAGTTGTAATGCTAGACTGAAGTTGACCTTACATGACCTCATTAATTATTCATTATAATAGAGATACGCAGTTACGTTCATACACGGTGTTGTTGTCAGTGTCTCTTCTTCATCACACATCCACTACACATCGAACCCCAACTCATTACATGGTGTCAGAAGTGGGATACGAACCCACGCCTCCATATAACTCATTACAGTATGTATGTATGTAGTAGTAGTAGTAGTAGTAGTAGTAGTAGTAGTAGTAGTAGTAGTAGTAGTAGTAGTAGTAGTAGTAGTAGTAGTTTATTATAGTGACATGCAGATTTACAATAATTTACAATAAATATACGTATACAGATATACATCTGCCCAGCCCCTTCGGACTTATAAGTCACTTTTTTTTTTCAAAACAAATTAGACAAATAGAACATCTATAAACTTACATACAATGTCATAGGAGAAAAGTACAAAGAACATATCTATGGCGATATTTATCGAAACATTTATCGAAACATGTATGTATGTATGTATGTATGTATGTATGTATGTATGTATGTATGTATGTATGTATGTGTGTGTATGTATGTATGTATGTATGTATGTATGTATGTATGTATGTATGTATGTATGTATGTATCTACATCATCCTAGTGAGAGAAGGTAGAAAAAGTTCAAGGAAGCGCAGCCAGGTTCGTTATGAATAACTAAAATGGGAACTACAGCATCCAAAGTATGCTCAATAGAAATCGGATAGAAATCAGTTAAAGAATGCAGAGCTAGAGTCAGATTGACACGTTTGTGCACATTTTCAAATTAAATAGTTGTAGTCGACAAATGTATCCTTCCACTACCAGTCACCCATCTGTCTAGAAGAACTCCTGAGATCATGTGTTATCACCGCATTTCGTCAACAATAAATTTATGCTGGTTATCTTTTGTGCCAAGAACAACCTTTGAAATTTACCCTTGAATATTCGGGAGGCATCATCTAGTACAGCTTTTAAACAATGCTTCAGTGCTTACAAACCATGAAATATGTTTCTTGTTCCCCATGCTCATTATTACGAAGTTGTTGTTGTTATCTTTATTGTTTTTACATGTTACTTGAAGATTGCAGAAGCGTGAAACTTCGAGTAACGAGTTTTAACAACCTCATCCCTCTCTCTCTCTCTCTCTCTCTCTCTCTCTCTCTCTCTCTCTCTCTCTCTCTCTCTCTCTCTCTCTCTCTCTCTCTCTCTCTCTGCGTACACGACACAAAACAAAGAACTAATTTATTCTAATTTATTACTCAAATCTATTCAATTGCATGTAATTTTCTTGTACTTTCTTCTACGTACTCGACATGCTTTGTTTTACGTGTTGGTTGATAACTATCATCATACAAGATAATCGAGACGAACTGTTAAGACTTCAATAGATTTGCGAGAATCCCGTGTCTTTACAATACAGACATGTCTCGCACCAGCTTAAAGTTTACGAGATCTCGTTTACGGCATATGGATCACATGACATTTCCCAAAACGAATTACGACCTTTTAATGTAGTTTTACATTATATGTATAACTGTGTAGGAATGTCAACGAACTCCATACAAAATACTAGCAAATTATTTTTTTTCGAGGTTGTTTGAGACAAATAGGCTTTCAACAAATTTCAACTCAGTGACATCTCATTTTATATATTTTTCTCTTTGTATTTGCCCTTCTCGTAAAATGTAACTACCCCTATAGAACATTGCATACTTTATTACAATATAGATTATTTAATTTCGATGGCAATTTGTTATTATGTATACATAATTTTTTATTCATTATTTGATGTAAACATTTATATTTGTGAGGTATCGCATTCTATATTTCATCGCTGTAGCAATTATCGAAATATGGACAGTCGTGAAATAAATTTTGGGCAAAATATCGCGTAGCTACTTTTTCCCGATGTCGTTGAACTTGAAGAGACTTGTGGAATACTAAGGTGTGATAGAGAGAGGCAATTATGTGTAAATAAATACAGATTGATCACAGTTTTTTAAACCTGCACACACACACACACACACACACACACACACACACACGCACACACACACACACACACACACACACACACACACACACTGTTTCGAAAAATGGTCTAGTTGGCGATAGTGCATGCAGCACTAATATAGGAGTTGTCTTAGGACTGCATGACTACAACTGTTGCAACGAAATCACTTGGTTCCCAAATTGACAACCTTTCGTGTTTCAAACATATAATAAGAAAGTTTACCATAGTATGGTAGAATTACGAAGAACAAAATTGGCTGTAAAATCTATGATGAGATCGCTAGAAGCCTATATATGATGCAAAGTGTCCGCGGCGTTAACGTTGCAAAGCAATCTCGCGGGCGGAGTTGCCAAACTACGCCCCCATGTGAGCACACCACGTGATACCAATCACGGATGATGATGAGTTCGACTTTTCAGTGCATAGTCTAAGTTCGTGTTTTATTTTTAAAGACCCGTCATGTTGGCCATTCCGATATAATGTAGAAACTTTGAATTACATCAGATATGTATCGTTGCGAATGAAAAGAATATACCAGCTTCGCCTTCAAATTTGTTGATAACGAACGTTAACATCAGGAGAGGCAATATCAGCCTGAAGGGAAAAATTAGATAGCGGCTACGGAAGTGAAATAATAGTAATACCGAGAAACACTTACACACACACGCCGTAACACTGAGTCATATCCTGTATTGTGTGTTGTGTGTCATTAATCTAATTGTGATTATCAGGGCTAATTTCCAGATGATCATGAATTGTCGCCTGGTAACTGTTTTGAAAGTCTTCTCTATGGCTTGCACTTAATCCATGCACAGAACTCATCCAGGAAAAACCGAGATGCGTTAATGACATAGTCATTCTCACAGTTTTACATTCGTTATATTCTTTGACTTTTGAAATTTGATTTCCTCCATTGTCATGGTCCCTGCAAGATCAAGAAGGGCATCTACACGTAATCACCGGTTCCAATTTCCTGATGGATTGTCGCTTAGTAACTGTTTGGAAAGTCTGGACTATGACTTCCTTCCATTTATTTCTCTTCGCATCTTCTAACATGACATCAACACAATCCAAAATGTACAGAATGCGTTTTGACAAAACCAGTCGATGGCTTCCACTTCTGTTTTTAATGCAGTCAATTTTTGAAACACTGAAACGAAAGATGTCCGCGCATAAGACTATTTAACGTTACAGATTGTATCGCAGACAAGGGAAAGAACTTTTCCTTGTCTGTGATGTATATACACATAGTGCAAAGCAACTTTTATCATCCAAAACATACCTACATATAAATGTCATATCTCACAAAAATTAAACTTAGCAGTCTTAACTTTCCTACGTATCATGCAATGCATCGCTGCATAAATCGGAGATATGATTATCGAAACGTTCCGAGATATCTCGCCTCTCTAGGGAGAAATGATTCTGGGCTCAATATAAGTCTCATTGTCTTGCAGAAGCTTCATGTAGAATCGATCTACTTATCTTTATTGAACTAATTGCTTTAGGTTTGCGATGGCTTTGAATATCAATCAGCGTTAAAAATAGTTCTTGTTGATAAAAAAAAACGTTTTCTGTATGCTTTACTCCAGTCATGAATAAATCATCTAATCATAATTTAATGTTGAGAATTGAGATGAGTAATTAAAATGGAAAATGAAGAACTAGTAAGGGGAAGGATGGCTTTATCTCACCAAACTGTCTGTCTGTCTGTCTGTCTGTCTGTCTGTCTGTCTGTCTGTCTCCCCCTCTCTCCCCCCCCCTCTCTCTCTCTCTCTCTCTCTCTCTCTCTCTCTCTCTCTCTCTCTCTCTCTCTCTCTCTCTCTCTCTCTCTCTCTCTCTCTCTCTCTCTCTCTCTCTCTCTCTGTCCCTGCGTCTCTTCCAGCCGTTTTGCAATAGCAGTCCTTTATCGTATAATAGAATAAACTCTGACTCTGAATACGTCAGTTCACAGTTATTTCTATACTGTATGCGTGACTGGTGAACGCCCAATTGTTATGCGTGACTGGTGAACGCCCAATTGTTAAAGATATCATATTATCATGTAATATGTTTGTGATGCATATGAGAGCCCAAAAAAACGCATAATACACACCATATCTGCACTTCGAAAAATATTTCGGAGATTGAATGAATTATATCTTTGGACATGTTGCCAATTTAGTTTCTTCTTTGTAAGTAGTATGTTTAAAATAGTCAATAGATTCAGAGTGATACAAAAAGATCTACGTCACATATGTACGACATGCTCTGTTGCATGCATTCAAAGTGATATTAGCTGAAAGCGTGTCATAGTTGACATCAATGCTCACTTAATATGGCAACTGTAGGATCACCCGATACATTGCCGATATATTTTCCAAACTGTTTTCACTTGTTTAATCATTTTGAGTAACCAAATTCATATCCGTTTCTCAGAGAAAGACACGAAGGGCTGTGATGTTTCGCATCAAGTATCATCACCGTGATTGCCAGTACTCTGTTGCCAAGGTGACAACCGACTTCCATATTAACATAACGATTGCGTAGGTACAGCCGGCGTTCCATGGCCATATGTAGGGCGATACGTTCGTAGAGGCGTGCTCACTATAAATTGTTCGCCTCTCAGGGAAACAGCTCTAATCCCGTGTTATAGTTGACACAAATGGATAATGTAAGTGTTGCGAATCCGACAAACCGTGACTCAAGCATTCAGACATATGTCATTCTTCAGAGAATGAGTTTTTTCAACAACACGACCGGGGAGAGTGACCATAACGGGGCTTTTCATCCATGGAGCTGGCTGGAAATATACAAAGTTGTTTTTGCAGTGACCGGTATGGTTGGGAACAGTTTAGTGTGCGCCGTATTCATCCGATTTCCTAAACTCCGGACTATTACAAACCATTTTTTGGTGAGTTTGGCCGTTGCCGATCTGATAACATCTATCTTGATAGTGCCTTTGCCTGTTCCGATTGAAGTGCCGGACGGTTACCGTGGCGAGCTTTATTGCCGAATGATCTGGTCCAATTTCTTTCTGTGGATTTGTATAAAGGCGTCAGTATTTAATCTGGTGGCAGTTACCGTAGAGCGTTACTATGCGCTCATCCACCCTGGAAAGTACAGTAGAATTTTCACTAAAAAAAGAACAAAACTTGCTATATGTTTTGTCTGGTTATTCGCCATCTTGTTCAATTGCTTTATACCTTTTGTGATTGATAGAGTGGATGAATCTTCACAGTGCGCTGTCACCCGAACTGGTACTGGGTTTGAGGAAATCTACGGAATAGTCATTATGGTGGTAACATATTTCATTCCCGTCATAACAATCATAATTGTGTATACACGAATCCTTGTCTCTTTAAAGAAACAAGCACGAACGCTTACTATGAAACACCCTACATCAAGTAGTCCAGCGCTATCATTACTGAAAGCACGCCGGAAAGTGATCAAAACCCTGTTCATAATTGTCGTACTTTTCACCTTGTGCTGGGCTCCAGACCAAGTATGTTATCTTTTGTTTTCCCTGGGATATTATCCGAACTACCACAAAACATTAGTATATCACTTTTTTGTGTCGCTGGCTTTCTTTAATTCATGCGTTAATCCAATCATATACGGATTGAGAAATAAACAAATAAGGAAGGGATATAAAGCTCTATTTTCGAAGGAAATACCCAACAACATGGAAGGAGATACAAATGGTTCACCCTCTCGCATATAGAGAAGCCAACTCATCACTGTAACTGTAAAAGTTAACAATATTTACATTGTACATTTTAGACTACTGTGCCCTCCTTTGATTCGTTGTCTTATAGATAGATGTCTCTCGCACGGTTAGAGTGTCGGTGCCAGCCTTTTGCTGCAAGCATCAATTACAGTGCAACGTATCTACAAATTAACCTATCAAGTACGTTATTATAAGGTAATTCACTGTAGTGTGTTGACCTGTACTCACATGTTTTTAAGATTCGGATAATGTAATTAAGTATTGTGGGTAAACGTTTGTATGGTTAATGGAAATTAAAGTTAATCTTTAAAGTAATCGATTCTATTCATTTACGTTATGATAATTATATTCTTTAGGTTAATTTCAATTGACAAGATAAGCTTAACTGAAAGCAAAAAAAAGCCTGCGGTTGGACACACTTAAAATGCAGTTTATATAAACGTATTTGAAATAATAACACAAGATGTAGAAGAAGCCATGTTTTAATGTCTCAAATACGACACTTTCTGGCTCTCAAAGAAGCGAAAATCGAACATAATGTCGTGTCTGATTGATTTCTAGTACTTTTGAAATGATAAGAAATATCTATTTTTCACCCTTTTTTTCAAATGAAATACTCGGTAACCATTGTATGTAATTCTAAAGATTTATAGTTCAAAAGGTCACCAATGCAATTCACTTGAAGAGTAATTTTGAAATTACATTATATATACTAATAACCTACACATTAATACGCGCACAACCACAACTAACAATTAAAACGATAGTGGAAAGGCAATTTAACATCTTATTCAATAAATACACATTCGCAAATTAATAATGTTTTTTTGAAAATTGGAATATATATTGATTAGCTTTGAAATTTAATAGAAAAGCTTACATAATAAATGTGCGATTGTATTTTAATCATTTCTGTCGTATGAAGAACGCACCTCGGGGAAATATTTCTCTGAAAATCAATATTCTTTGATCTCATTTGCGATATCAGTGAAACCTTGTTTCTGACCCTTTTGAAATAAAAAAATATGGGTCAACATCTTGTTGTCAAGGAAAACGTCAACCTTTATTTCCCCATAGAGTTAACACATTATGCGGAGACCATATTGGATTCGGAGGCCATATTGGATTCGGCGGCCATAATGGATTCGGAGGCCATATTGGATTCTATAATGACTTAATTTTGATATCAATTTGACCTCTATTTTGTTTTAAGTACGGTGAGCCCATATTGTTTTTATTGATTTAACTGAGAATATGTTCGAACAAAGTAACAGCAAAAGTTATCTATGTCCATTCTCCCTTGAATATTTATATATTCACGTAAGCAAGACTCCAGTACGCTAACATAGCAATTGAGAGCGGCTCGACTATGTTTAACCAAGCACAAATTTCGTTTGCACTGTATAGAGTCGTGTTTCAAAAGTCATGAAAATCCCGGAAATTGAGGCCAGACACATGTCGGGTCACACTTAATTCCTGGAATCTCTTGATATATACGCCTACGTTTTCTTAGCAATCGCAAGGGAAATACTTATAAAGAAATTATTCTAAGACTTAACGATTCTGCCAAAGCTTTAAAGGTAGAATAATATGTATGTATTACAGGCTGACAGGCAATCACGTGACACGCCTACAGAATGCCCTCCACAATGCATGCATTAGGGTTAACGACTTTAGATAATATAAACAGAGACGATTGCAAGGATTTTGAGTGTGTCAGCCGCAGGGATACCCCATTAGTAACACCTCAGATGTGGTGATTTATTTATGGGAGTGCAAACCCTTGATAACATCAAGGCGGATGGTTTTCACTCTTCGTCACTTTCTAACTACAATATTGTACGTATATACATGTACATCTTAGCTGGAATTTCTATCGTGTCACTAACATAGGTCGAGTAGCTCGATTAACACTAAACCATGGGTCGAGTAATTAAACAAGTGGTACCGGTAATTTTAAAGAATGGAATGTGATGAATCAACGTGTTGATGAAAGAGTTTTCGTGTCTTTGTGTGTAACTTGGTAGTAACAAATCTTTTCAATGTAAGCACACATACATCCAGTAACTCGAGTCGAGGCTGTGTATGTTAAATTCGCCCTCGATTACACTACTGCCCAGCTGAGTTCTCTGGATGTTAGTTTCAAGTTGTCTGGCCAGCTCTATTTCGATGTTAGAGGAACTTACAATTTCACAACATAATTACCGGATGTGTCAACATGTCTTATAAAATCAGATGTAAATATGACATTCAATTTTAACATCAAGTGTTATATCTTAACTCAACGTTAGCTGACTACCCAATGTTGACGTAAGAACTACTTAATACATTAAATCAAAATCTATCTATCTATCTATCTATCTATCTATCTATCTATCTATCTATCTATCTATCTATCTATCTATCTATCTATCTATCTATCTATCTATCCATCCATCCATCCATCCATCCATCCATCCATCCATCCATCCATCCATCCATCCATCCATCCATCCATCCATCCATCCATCCATCCATCTATCTATCTATCTATCTATCTATCTATCTAGTGGTCTGGAGGACGGGTATAGAAGTTGTTCACAGTACCTCTCCATTGATGTCTGTCCAGCTTAAATTTGTTAAGTTGGGTAACATAATCACGAGTTCAATTGGCATTTAGTGTCAATTAACTAATCAAGCAACTTAATTAATTGGCAATTAGTGTCAATTTTATTTCCTCTGGTCTCCTCTTGCCATGGTTATTGAAAGTCTGAAACAAACAAACAAACAGTCATAACAAAAGAAACAAGTAATTCAGAATGCTTACGTTAGTTAGTTTTTGCTGTAAAGAATATAATAGTTAACGACTTGGTGAGGCAGAGTGTCCAGAGGATGTAAACTCAACTCATTAAAATTTAAACTAAGTCTTACTTTCTCATTAGTCAATTACATTAAGCTTTTGTTTTTAGGAGTGTGTAAGAATATCATAATGTTGCCTACTACTATCTATCCCTAGGCTCACTGGTCACCTAACCTTTGAATATCTTGGGTTTTTCATTCCGGAACTGGAGTCTAAATATAGCTGCCATGTATCATTACCCACCTTTTTCATACGAGGTATCACATTCCGCGTTAACATAGTTCAATAAAGTCTGGTATCTATTTCAAGGAATTTATCGATATAAAATTCGTCTGTTTTCCTATGTATTTGAAATGTCTCCTAAAATAATAAATAAACACGGGTAATTGATCTTTATAGAAAATGAATGTCCTACACAGATCTAGACCAGAGATTTCTCACAGGATTAGCATAACTATGTCATGACCCTGGGATATCAAGGATATAAGGCAAGGTACACAGTCTATTGAAGCTGTTAGAGCACCGTGTGTTCGTTGAGCTTTAAGGAGTCTCTCTTCAGAATGGCCATGGATACCATTTGAAATGTCCATATGTTACGTTTCCCTCCTACAATAAAAGTAATTAAGGATCTGTCCGGTAGCAAAAACTGTTAAATAATCGACGACTGTCTTTCACATATTTGTGTAGTTTGCGTAACAGCTGCACTCGGTCAAATTGCTACATATAGGCAATTAATCCCAGGGAAGGCCTTAAGGACGGGCGATACGTAAATGTCTGTCTGTCTGTCTGTCTGTCTGTCTGTCTGTCTGTCTGTCTGTCTGTCTGTCTGTCTGTCTGCCTGCCTGCCTGCCTGCCTGTCTGTCTGTCTGTCTGTCTGTCTGTCTGTCTGTCTGTCTGTCTGTCTGTCTACTGCCCTGTGCCTCTATTATATTTGCGTCTCTGTCTACATGTATCTCTAACCATAGACAGTGGAAGTCTTATTCACTGCCCTATTCTCTAATTCTCTCTTCAAAACAGTAATTAATAATCTCTTAGTTTTGTGATTTGATCATTGAACTAGCCTTAATGTTTAAACACGGCAAACAATATTGCTAACAACCAATCAATGTGCATAGCCTAGAAACACTATAATTGACAGAGAGTTATAGGCCTATAGCGGACAAGTTGACATTTTGCCACGGTTTCAACATCAAGCTCGTTCATCCAGATATAATCCAGATTCTTTTATAGCCCCAATTGAATTGTAATTGTCGTATGGAGGAGAGTTGTAAAATTAACGACAGTGCAATTCGTAATTATTCCGACAGCGACAAATGGAGTAGGTACATGTCCGATTACTTCACAACTAAATTAGTTCTATTGCGATACTTACGAACAGATTTTAGCATCATCGTGGACTTGTAATTGCCATAGTAACTGTTCAGTTGTCACAGATAAAAGAACGTACCCCGGAGTTGTACAACTGTGTATTTTCCATATGTACTCAACTTATATATATGCGTCTAGTTTCACACACACACACACACACACACACACACACACACACACACACAGAGAGAGAGAGAGAGAGAGAGAGAGAGAGAGAGAGAGAGAGAGAGAGAGAGAGAGAGAGAGAGAGAGAGAGAGAGAGAGAGAGAGAGAGAGAGAGAGAGAGAGAGAGAGAGAGAGAGAGAGAGAGAGAGAGAGGATTTGATGGCTGGAGATCTTTTACTCGTGGAGAAAATTACCATGGGCAAATAAGTATTTAATGAGCCGAGCCGAGGCGGAAGATGTATTCGGAGACAACTCCCTGTCGACTTTAATGCTTTTCAGGTAACTTTATAATACGTTAACCCATAAACTGTGTCACAGTATTACAGAATGGCATATTTGTTAATTTTGTGACATAATATTTTACAAACGGAAATATCACGTCGAGGTTTAACAAATAAAAGCGTCTACAGGACAGATATTAGCAAAAAAATGCAAGTCACGCACGTCATATACCTGATTGTGAATACAGACTGAGACCATTTTGTTAACTGTGTCTATATAGTAATTAGAACCTTTGATGTGAACGTTGCTTTTGTACAAAATAAATGTTATGTGTTGACTTTGTAAAAGGACTTATGATAGAGATACCCTTGTTGAGCTCCCAACGCCTACAATAGGCAACTTGTTGTAGCGTTTAAATGTTGATTATGTTTATAACACGTCAGTAGGTAAATATGATGTGTCCAGAAAAATATGTACATGTTTAACGTGAGGCAATGAAAATCTCAACTTAAAAGATAATTTATTCGGTTGTGAATTACCTGTATAATGAAAAATATGCATAGGAATCAAATCGCGGCCTAACCTCAAATTATCGAAGTACTACTCCCTCTGTTATTCGCAATGTCTCTGTACTTTTTTTGACTTTGACCACATTTCAGCATTTACCCCCCAGGCCGACATATACACGTGTTCATCTGATAACTGTTTTACTTTGAGTGATGTTTTATTTGTATTACAGGATCATTATGCGAACATCTGGCGCCAGAGTTTAACAGCAATTACTCCTAGCTGTTTTAATTTATGGAGCATACATTAAGAGTTACTGTGTGTTCTTTAAAATGTGATCATAAAAAAATATCGTTTTGGTGGACGGCATGCAGACGTTTTGATTCCAGTACAATTAATGTGTATTATCTCTCGTATAAAAAGGGAGGTAATGCAGTGGTGTGGTTTGATGGTGTAGGCGTGCCTGTATGTCTGTCTGTTTGTTTGTCCCGCTGTATGCAGGATAACTCAAAAACAACTTGGCTAAACGTAACGCACATACTAGCTAACTATGGCTACATTTCCAAAAATATTTGTGCTAAGCCATCAAGCTTTGCACTCAAAAACGAATCCTTTGTCCCCGTTCTTTTGTATTAATTATCACATCTAGTGGCCACTCCACTATAATTGTTATCATTTTACAATATTATGATAACTTATTGCCAGAAATTATAAACATACAAAAATATAATAAAGTTATCTACAAATGCACAAAAAGTATCAACATTTACAATCAAAAGATGATTAAACAATTATTACAAATTTCTGACCAGAACCACAAAAAGAAGTTCAGTATCTTAAGAACTAGTTGAGTCAAGTGTATGGCCCCAAGGGATAACACTTAGCCCGTCCTCACTATACTTCCATGAGTTTCAATTTTTACATGTGTAATACAGGATGTGGAACGCTGCCAGTTGGCAATTAGCACCATTTCATATATTTCTCTTGATTTCTAAATTATCTGTGTTTTATTTTGTTTCAATTTTAAAACATTAAAAACTTTTTTTCTATGTCAAATTTTTGTGCTGGGAATTTCTCCCATTGATATTCTTTTATGCAGGCATATGATATACTCAATCACACATAATTCTACTGAGCCAGACAGGTTTGGGTCTGTGTGGCAGGGCTATGTTGCACGCTCTATATCACAATTCTGATATATTGTGGATATCTAATACAATCAACACAGCCAACAATAGCCTATACCGTCCATGGTTTGCAATAATTAACATTTCACGAGTATACCTGCTTCGATAACCTTGATTCACGTACGTCGTAATTAAATGACGCTGACAACAACGAGGGACGATTTTGTAGACCTACTGGTGTTTGCCTACTAGTGAACAACTCAAGATTTACATAGTCACCATAAGAAAACGCCGGTAACTTTAATTAGTCGCCAAGAAAACCTTACGTGAGGCATTCATTTTGTATTCGATTTCAACGATATGACAAGTAATACCATTGCTACAAGCAACCAAGGCCGTTATTCAACGTCCAACATTTTTTAAATAGAAAATTTAAGTTGAGCGATGATATTTCAGAGAGACGCTCAACAATTCCCCCAATTCCCTTCTCGATTATAACAGTAAATGTATCGGGAAATATATTTTCGATATTCCTAGAATTTCCTGTTTATTTCCTCTGCAATAATCATTCACTGCAGATATATAACGATCACAGTAAGAGCAAATTCATCTTTTTAAAAGAGATTTATTGCAAATCAGATTCCACAACAAATTACGTGGCTAGTTGAGTAAAGAGTGTATTTTACACTTTTAGTGGTGTAGGTGTCAACTGGACGCCCGATTAACACTATTCATCTTGTTTGCAAAAGGATTTTTTATGAAGCACTATTGTCAGATAGCATTACCGCCATTGATTGCACAGACGTAGTCAAACACCTCAACAATGGCAGGCATCCATGATATTTATTTAAGATGTTTGCGTCTGTTGATGGATTGGTATTCTATCCCTGTAGAACGATGGCATTCATCATGTCCATCAATGTTGCTACGTACGTATAATGATATGATCACTCTTATCGGGTCGGCGAGTACTATTCATCTACATCATGTCTTTACGTACGTTCAAGCACCATTTCAATTATACAAGTACGTGAACGAGTGCTCACACTTCGTATGATGTTTAAAAATACCATTCGTTAAAATTGTAGACGTAATAAAATGTAACTGCGGTAGACTGAATAATAGAATATATGTTGCACTATAGATAAGTTTTTTTTTTTACAATCCCCGTCGAGTAGAACGACTAAAATAGGCATTAGTCAAGAGATTTAATGGCAATGTATGTTAACCTTTGACATTGTCGTCAAGTTACTGCATTTTACCTCAGTTAAGACTCACATGAATGACTTGATTCTGCTTTTATTAAACACCATTCACGCAACTGTAAGGCGTTGAAAAAATGTAATTAAACATTCAGGGTACAGATTAACAACGAGCCGTTCTCCCACCAAGTGACAGATTAATGGCCCTTAGCAGCATTATGTCAGGTTTTCCTGATAGCATGATGATGGGAGTATAGGCTATATAATCTCAACTGCGATAATCTTCAAACACGAGTAACATTAATAAGTGAACCGAATCACATGCTCAATCATCTTTAGCATATCACATACAATTTAGAGTAAAATATCTCTGAGCAAATAGATGGATACGACTGACAAGGGTAATTGTACTAAATCTTCATTATTGCTACTATTCGCGCCAATAAGGAGGTATGTACACCTCGCAAGAAGAAGAAGAAGGTGGTGGTGGTGGTGGTGGTGGTGGTGGTGGTGGTGGTAGTGGTGATGGTGATGGTGATGATGATGATGATGATGGTGATGGTGATGGTGATGGTGATGATGATGGTGGTGGTGGTGGTGGTGGTGGTGGTGGTGGTGGTGATGGTGATGATGATGATGATGATCGTTCAGGAGAGTCTTGCCCTTGATCTTCACTGTCGAATTTCGAAATAAAACCGTTTTAAGTAAGTGCCTAATGGTTGTTGTAATATGCGAGACACTATGGGGTTGTTTACACGGTGTCAACTCTTCACCAACTCACCCAGCTTATCGCAGTAGGTGCCATATTTTCCGTGTAACATGACTCCTCGCAGACGAAATCATAACAGACCAGATATGACGCACAAACGGTGATAACATCGACAGAAGAGATGATGGACAGGTACGGAAATCCTACACCCTTGCTAATGATTTCAAGATTTAAAAAAGAGAAAGAAAAATCTTTTAAAGAAGAATATATATTCCTTGTTATGAACCAATCTCTGCATTTTTTTATTAAAGAGGTACAGTCAGTAACGAAATTGTTTGGAATTCATCTTTGTTTTATCTGTAGGCACAATTAATGCACCTTGGGTACCAATATTCCTCAAAACTGAAGCTCTTAAAATCTAAGTTTGCCTCTTCCTGATCATTTTGAAATAATGAATTAAATTTGAGGTTTGACCATCTGCTGGCAATCTCGTATTTTCCCACAAAGGTAATAAATTATTCGACGGCCATCTTGGATGGACGCTAATTGCCCTAATTTTGTTTTGTTTTGGATTTTAATTAAGAATGGAGTTGGGTTTTATTGAACAAAGTGAGAGTAAAAGTGTAAGATTGTTATTTCCGAGGCTCAAAATGCGTGTCGACTGGAACGTTGCCTATTTTATTTCAGGTTATAGCTGGCAACTTACGTTTTAAACTCTCACTCGACATTTCATTTAAAAAAAGAAATGACATTACTCATAGGTTACATCATTCAATAGTAAAGTAACAACAAACACATTCTTTATTGTGACGTCGACGTAATCAATATATCCCTGATTGATCATTTTTTTGTACATGACTTTTTGATCATATCTTATGAATTGGTCATAACAGTGTAAAATGAGACAAAATGGCGACAACATAACTGCAGCAGCAACACCAACATCATTAACTTCTCCTACTTCAACTATCACACTACCTACTAGTGTGCTGTTATGTATACTGTTACTAATGGTACTATTTCTACAGGTAAGTACGCCATGCCTTTCTTCATATTAATAAATCATGTCCAAACATTCGCGAATCTTTTACGTGTAAAGATGTACAACTATCTTGTACACGCCATATTAAACCGACACACGGCATTATTAACTGATTGATTCCAAAACGAGCTGAAGTATAATAGTTGAATTGTACAGTACTTGCATGCTACATTGTTTGAATATTAGTTTTTATCATATTCCACTTGAATCTACCACCACCACCACCACCACCACCACCACCACCACCACCTCCACTACCAACAACAACAACAACAACAACAACAACGCCGCCGCCGCCAGCACCACCACCGCCGCCAGCACCATCATCACACCTACTTTTGCTATTGTTTATACAACAACTTTCACCAGCGCCTATAGTAAAATTAATTTGCAGAACGAAAGCGATATAGGTGAGTCGTCAAATATATATTAAGTTTGCACTTGTCTCGTAAATATTATCAGCTAGGCCTACTTTTTTGATGACATTGATAGCTTCAATAAAAAGATTAGATTTAGTAGTTGTAACCTAAATTTTATATAATAAAAATAAAAATGCAATAAAATGCGATATAATTACTGTCTGCCTGCATGCATGCCTGCCTGCCTACCTGCCTGACTGTTTGTCTGTCTGTCTGTTTGCATGTCTACCCGCGTGCGTGCGTGCGCACGAGTGTACGTACGTACGTACGTATGTATGTATGTATGTATGTATGTATGTATGTATGTATGCATGTCTGCATGTGTGTGCGTGTGTGTGTGTGTGTGTGATAATGGTGTGTCATATAGAATTCTCAATAGAATTCTCAAAGATGTACAATCACATTACTGTTATAACTAACAATTTTGGAATTTCAGTGACGTACGAATTCACTACTTAGTATGCTATTGCTTTGGTACATCATAAAAATCTCCACAACAAACGGTAGGAAAGGTAGACATGTTCGTATACTTTAAATTACATCATATGATTGCTGAGTTTTCTATTCATCTACATTATGTATAGTAATAGCAAAGACTGCAGGAGACGATCCCCTGTGTCGATTAGCTATCACGTCAACGCATTCACAGATGATTGCTATACCTATTCTTGTATTCACACCGTCAGTAGTAAATTCGATAAACTACGTAAAGATAAATTGATTCCATTGTACCCTTTTCTTTCTGCCATGCTCATGCGTCGTGATCAATGTGAGTTTTTTCACTATAAATATTTCCACAAAATGATATTACCAGACTGATTTTACATCGATTGACAATCAGTCTTTTGAGAGAAAGCACGAGGACAGTTTGACCTCAAAAGCAAGGAAGATAAAGCCACAAATATTCACTTATGTATATTGTACAATACAACCTATAATCTGTCAGAATGGTTTGCTGTTATGATATAGTGGTATCCGTTAACAGATGTGAGACACATGTACATGTAGAAGAGTGTCCATCATTGCTGGACATATTACTCAGGTTTATTATACTAGGTGGTCTAACCCGGTTCCTAGTCTAACCTTATCATAGCCTAAACTCCCTATCTTATATACAAAATGTGCATTTGCTGTACAGTCGGCTCCCTCTACGTTCTTTTATAGGTTGGTGAACATAACATATAGACACACTTTGTAATACAAAACTATAGCTTTTCTGTTGATGATGTCTGCAAATGCTTTCCAACGACCTACAAAAAAAAGAGAAGTGGTCATTGACAATTCGACAAACATCTGTAGTGGGTCGTTTGTTGAGTACTCATTGCAATTAGGAGTGCTATCATAAGCTTTGTGATTGATTCAAACTATATGGTTTGCTAAGCTGAGCAGTAGTGTCTACTTTTCTCGTTTAATAATTCTACATAACGCCGCCGGATACTAAGTATTTTTAAATGAACTACACGACAAGGACTCCGCCACCTGAAATATTATTTATGCTCTAAACAGAACATGAGTACTTGGTATTTCTGTCTCACGAAATAATTGAGCCCACACTCTGTTGTAGAGTTAGATATGTGCTAACAAATGTCATTATCATTCTAGAGAGAATTTGACTTGAAAGGAAATGATTTTCTTTTTCAGGAGAATTTAATTTTCAAACCTAATCTAATCTAAAGCAAAATTTTTAATGTGGCCATATGGCTGAGAAAAGGGTTTTTATTTAGGATTTGTCATAAATAGAATTGCTATACTATAATGTTGTACATAGAGGAAGTGATTTATAGATTAACTCAATAAACAATTAAAATGAGTCACAACCAGTCTTGGCATGTATACTATAGTTTTACCGTATATTGACATGTCACCAGGCATAAATGCTTTGAATAGTTATGTTTATTTGTGTTTACATATTATGTTGTCAATGTTGTTTCACCTTATTTTTCTTTCAAGTAGAAAATTGCAGTAAATTTGTCGTATTTGTTACAATCCAAAATAAATACCTATTTCTCATCAATATGGCTACATTTTTGGATTCATGAAAAGTGGTATTACTTATTGCAACATTAGTGTAGTATTGTAGAAAAAAACCCGCCAAATCTAAAGGATTGTGTTAGACAATGAGTAAAGCGTGTGTGTTTTTAGTCGTTGTAGCATAAGCTGAATAACTCCGTTTTGAATAGTCAAACAGAAAACTGACGCGACGTATATAAATCAAAACCTCATGAAATTTTGATTGCTTATTCGCAGGCGCAATCATGGTTGCCCTGATTGTGTAGCCTTTTGGTTCATGATTTATAAATGTATATATTGTGTTGCCGTTTGAACGACCATATAATTTACGATAGACACCGTGTGTAAAATTTTATATGGCAAAAAACAATGGGCGAGTTGCCAAGCTACGAAGAAGCCATCAGCGATCTGATACATTCCATATGCTGAAGTTATATAGGGTACAATAAAAAAATCCAAACCGACGTAATAAGCCTAAAAGGTTATCCCTTTTTTCTTGGGTAAACCACACTTAGCAAATATTTTACTTGCATCTCCTCGTCCCTCGTTAGGGTAGTTCTCGTTTATCTTGTATCAGGTTCTACGGAGAAATAGTTGACGTAGTGAAATACGACCATTCTAACTATTAAAATGAAATCGTCTCTGATAATTGAACTAGAATAGAAAAGAGTTTCGTTTACGAAGTGACAGTTTCTTTTATAGTCTACTTTTACTCGTTATAACAGTTTATTACTTATTTGAGGTTATGACCCAGTCTTTTTTGTATAGCTCAGAGGCTATATCGTTTTTAACAGTTATTTTAGGTTCGCAAGGGGGTAGCTTCAGTGCCAAAGAAGAGTTGTGAGTGTTTGGATGTTTCCTTCAAATTCATTTGGTTATTACGCAAAGGTCCCAGACGAGACCGACTTGTTTTGCAATTTACGGTCCCGTCTCTTTTGTTTATTTTATCTCAACTCTCCACAGAAAGATTTATTTGACATTCTACATCATTATTAGGGATACGGTGTCAAGCGAACGATTTCGTCAAATGGTATGATTATATCTTTACACATGGAAATATAATCTATAGTATGTCTTGTTCATTTGTTTCAAAGTCTGATATAATATCATATCGTATCATATCATATCATATCATATCATATCATATCATATCATATCATATCATATCTCATCTTATGATATGATATCATATCATATCATATCATATCATATATCATATATCATATCATATATCATATAGCATACCCATATCATATCATATCATATCATATCATATCATATCATATCATATCATATCATATCATATCATATCATATCTCATCTTACCGTACTCTACCACACGACATGCTACATTTTAGATTATGTTGTATATATACAATTTCGATATGCAAGTAAGTATCATGACCTGCATCTTATACATAATACTGCAATGTTGTGATAGAATAAAACTTCATTTCTTCAATATAAACTTTGGATACTAATATCAGTACTAGTTGACTAATGGAAAGCAATATGGATTTACATGGACAAAAAACATCGGGTTGTCCTTTGCATAACGAATATATTCTTTTCATTGTCTTCCTCGACATTAGAACGTCCCTATAGGCAAGTAAAAGGTTATGACATTGAATGTGATCAAGGTAGAAAACTAATTACAGTGTACATGTCACATTTCCTGTACCTTATTTATCTAAAGGTATAGATTAATCTCAACGTCAAATATAAAATGATACATACTTGAAATTTAAAACGACTTAGTTCATAGCTAGTGCATTAAATACGTTCTCAGATCATGGAAGGTTGATCTATTAGATAGGTTTTTCTCTTCAGATAACAAAGTTTGATGTACTGTAATCGGGTATCGTAATACAGGGAACTCGTTAAAATGCATTAATAAGCACCCTGCTTTTGGTCAATGTCAAATTTAATATTCAACATATTTAAGCAACACATTTCTCTCATTGCCACTTTCTCTCATTGCGCGTCATTTATCCGTTACGGTAGTGGGAATGGCCTTTACGCACGCATAGACCTGATAAATATACTCTACGTCAGCAAGCAATCTAGCGATTGACCATTTGGACATCGACAGCATACGTAGCACCAACCATCAAGCAAGCTAGCAAGCCATTGCACAATTGCATTCGCATTCCCCCATGTGTTACAACCCATTTCGCCATGGTATATATATATATATATATATATATATATATATATATATATATATATATATATATATATATATATATATATATATATATATATATATATATATATATATATATATATATATATATATATATATATATATATATATATATATATATATATATCATGGCTCGTGTCGTACAGTGTAGTAGTTACTATATAGAATTTACCCCACGCCGTGCTGTTGTGCCATTAAATGCGTCTGCATTGTGAAGCTCCATGATCCGTCAACCACAAAGCTTCCCACGTCCAATTTGTGTCATTAAGCCACATTAAGAAGTCCAATTTTTTCCATGCATGATGTCATACATATCTGTATTGGCTCCTTTATTCAACACCGTTTTTTCATCAAAATCACTGACGCAAATTTAAAGCAATTTAAAAACATGAGATTTCACCATATGTTCTTTATAGCATTCAATACACAATTCGATTTTAAAGCATTCATATACTCAGCACACAAATGTACTATGTGAAGGATGAAAAGTAATCATATTCAAAGTCACATACTTCAACATCAAAAACAAACGCCGATAGTGTGTAAGTTTACGAGCAATGGGACACTGTGCCGCAACATTATACTATAACTTATGACTTATCAATTGAAGTAATGCGCAGTACAGTTACCGAACACTATTAACATCTGACATCAACCGAAAATCACACATTCGTTCTTTTTCTAGGGCACGTCATTACATTATAAATCGATGACTTTATCTGATAATACAATATTCGACCTTGTTTTCTACTATTAACATAATTGCTAAAGCTAGTGTCAATTTGAACATGCAAAATACGAGAAGAAGTATAATTACAAAAGAAAAGGCACAGAATGCATCGCGAGCTTTCCGGAAATAGACCAGCGCGTTAAAGGGATGTTGAGATAATGCAAACCTATGTCTAACGAAATGCTACAACTCTACTTGACGTCAAAAAGCGTCTTTGTCTGGTGAAAAGGTTAATAATGTTATGTTAACCCCTTAGTGCCTAGCCAGGCAAATGTAACGCGCCAGGCAATGTAGGCAAAGTGTTGGTAATCAAATCAATTAAAGTTTAACGAACTCTGCTTAGAATGTCTTGCAAAAGTGGTATTTTAGGTTACGTCTTTGCGTTTACCGCCTATGTAAGTGTTTTGGAATGAAATTAAATTAAAGTTTGACGAACTACTGTTAGAATTTCGGGAAAATGTGATATTTTGGTTGATTTTGCGTTATAACTTCGTCTACATAAGTTTTGGGAACTATTAAAACTAAAATTAACGTTTAACGAATTATGCTTAAGGAGAAAGTTATGTTTATGCAAACCGTTGTCTTATAATTTCGTGTATTTATAAATGCTGGGAATTCATTATAATTGATATTTAACCTACTATTGTAAGAATTTCTGGGTAGCGTTTCATTTCTTAGTAACCTTGGCGTTAAAAGCACCGTTTACAAAGTTTGGAGACTGTTTTATGGAGATATAGTTTGTCTCTTTAGTAATTGTCAGGAATTCAGTATAACATAAATCTAATTGTAAATAGTCAAAAACCCGCTTTAGAATGAAAATATAAATTATTTGTAAATTTAAATATACAGTTACCAAAACTAGAACGACGACTGACGTCCTCATATAACTAGCTAATAGAAGGCATGTGATTACAGAAAATTGAAGAATTGTTTTTGGAACAACTGACATTTAGAAAAAACCATATGCCTCCAAGCAATGCGAGAGACCAGTTTGGAATTATCAAATTAACGATGCGACAGATGGAGCACAGTTGCACGGTAAGCATGTAATCACGTACATTTGGTAACCTGCTACACGATTATAATATACATATATATTAGCTTTCTTTATCCCCGATGGCACTACACTGTCCAACTGTAAACCTTTCAGTTACAAAATCCTCTTTGTTATCAGTGTTATTTTGAGTCGTCTAACTAATTTAGAAATTATAGAACTAGCGTTGAAGGTTACTAAATTCGAACTGTATGTGCAATATCGATAATTTTCCTTTTAAGTGTACAAGACGACTGTGGTTTGGCGGCAATCATAACTTTAGTCACATATACAATTGGGATGCAGCCAACATGTTTCGGAGAAAATGCAAGCGTAGGATACAAAAACATCAATGGCCATGCGGTTAATGTTGTTAAGTTGTTATATGTGTTTCTAAAAAAAACACATTGTAATTGTACACATACGGTGCAATGCAAGCATATAATTCGCTTTGACAATATTTCATTTGGAGCAATAGTGACGTCATAGGAAAATCACTCAACCCTTGTTGAATGCAGTTTCACGCATTAATAAATCACATATGTTACGTCTTATTACATTCACTCGTGTTCATAAATTGAAATATTTGATCTATACAGAAAATAAATTGTCGATTTGATAAACACAATGAAACAAACTTATCAATAGCGTCATTACTGGATTACCACTACTGCCATTAGGGGGAAGGTGGTGGTGGTGGGGGGGGGGCACATACGATTTAATCAGAAGAAATACATGTAGCTCTGTGAATAAAATTGGGGGAAAAAACAGTTGAATGTTATCAGTTGTACACCTGTATCATGAATATCACGTTACTGTATAGTCAGTATCAAACTATAAAGACGTGATATCAGACACTTTCATTTCTGTGTCGGTAACGATAAAACTACAAACAGAGCCGACCTATAAACTGATATGACAAATGGCTTTAGTGTATATGGATATTATGCGAACACATTTGTGTAAGTACTTTCTAAAAAACCAAACAGTCGTCAAGAGTACAACCAGGTTCAAGTGGATCAGTCCATTTGGGCGAGGGAATATCGATATAGAAAGGTCCCTAGCTAGGCTATTCATGCACTCTCTATAGATAGGTCGACGAAATACAGACTTTCGTACATTGAGGTACACAGACCATAAAACCACTTAAGAACCCCGGATGTCTATTTTGGATACTGGTCATTTAGGTAGCTCGTTGAATAGCATTATATGTGATCATAATCAATTTTGTATTAACGTACTCAGAGAAGTGTGCATTATTAGCTGAGCAGGTGTTGAACTAAATGCGTCGGTAATATTTTCTTTATTTCAAGAGGTATATACGATATGGACAATTTTAAATTTTACCTGAGAAAGGAACAGAGTATGGAGAGAGAGAGAGAGAGAGAGAGAGAGAGAGAGAGAGAGAGAGAGAGAGAGAGAGAGAGAGAGAGAGAGAGAGAGACTGAGAGAGAGTGTGTGTGTGTGTGTGTGTGTGTGTGTGTGTGTGTGTGTGTGTGTGTGTTTGGAAAGTAATTCGCATGGAAAGAGTTTATGATCTCACTACTAAAGGAAATATGACTAAATAGTATTTCCTACATTGATGAATATATAATTGATTTACTACATAAATGGAGAGATAAGTGATTTACTAGTCGTAAATTGAGTATTACGACTATTACGTTGACAACAGAATTAACGATAACGAGTTTGTTAGTGTAGCAGTAACAGTAGTCAATCAAACAATGGCCTTCACTTTCATAAAGCTAGTTAGCTAAATAGAACTGAGATTGATAGCTGGGAAACCCGACCAATAACCCATAGTGTCATTATTCCAGGAAGTCTTAAATAAGGTACTGTGTCATTATATTCTTGATTTATCTCAAGAAAAGTACAGTAAAGTGGAGTCAGCTACATAATATTTCAATGTATGTAGATGTATGACTAAAAAACTCTATTTATCATAGTAGGAATTCAATTGTCTATGAAATGTACAGTCAATTTCACAATGCTGTTCAGTTTTTCATTTTAATACAACCACACAGAAATAAAAAAAGAAAAAAAAGAAAAAAAAGGCATATGCCACACTTTAATAACAAGGTCGCATTTATTTGCTACATTTTGGTACATTTACTCTAAATGAAATAAACCATTTAAATGTATTGCAACTCCATGCAGACATTCGGGTACCAATGTTTTTCTTAGTATCAAACACACGATGAAGGGCGCGTAAAATATCCTTTGCGGTGTTCATCTGATGTCTGTATGGTGGCAGGTGTAGTTCATTTCACTTAGACAAAATGTAGCAAGAAAGTGTACTCATTCAATCTTGCTATCTTAAAGTGTAGCATGTTCAGTTTGTTATTGGTTCTGCGTGGTTGTATCAAACAGAAAAGCTGAACGGTCTTGTGAAATTCGCTCTGTGTAAGCGGCAACATCTAGTCTTCACCTTTCCTGAGAAGCTCCAGAAGAAAATGTAATTTTCATTCTGAATTGTGGGAATTTCACTAAGAAGTCATATGTGATAAGGAATGTATTACGTACGTTAGATGGTCCTCTAATATAATGGATACGCAATTGACTTCAGTATACGTATTACGTATATAATCATTTTATTGTACTGGCATCCACACAAATCCACCTGAATCGTTCTTGTCTTCTGCAATCTTCCTTTGAACGTTTTTACTTTCAAAGTTATATAGGTCAACATGCCCCCTCCCTCCTCTCGTGCTGACATTTACATCTCTGAAAGAAAATGCTTCAGGGGATGACTGCAAGAGATAGTTCAAAAAGAATCCCTTGATTATTCAAGATAGTGTATATCATATGAATTCGTCAAGTGTCTAAACCATCAGTATATAAATTAAAACCATCTCAATTCCCCTATCTAGACGCGGAGGTAACTGCAGATTCCTTGACCGTAGATAACACCCAATGTAAATGGTCAGTCACGTGAAATAAGACAAAGAGTAAAATTAATGCATGTTTCGAGCAAAACCGGTACGAAACTATTGCTATTTAAGGTCAATATTGCATTGCATAGACAATAATACTTGTTTTAGTGGCAGTTAAATGAGCTGGTACGATGTTGTGCCCCTGGAACGAGGATTACATGTGCTTGGCGGCTGCTGTACTTGAACGCCACTTGCCATGTGAGGCAAATGTGCTCAATTTATCAAGTGTCCGATCTTATATCGAAAGTAAGCCTAACTAGTAGCAGATAATGCTATCTTGTCCGAAGGTAAATATTTGTACTCGTTCGAAAGAAGTACCACCATGAAGTTTCACCTACCTACATTGGAACATTAATTATTGATAATCGAGCTACTAGACATTGTCAAAATACAATTTAAAGAAAACAAATCTGATTCCTGAAACATCTTTGACAAGAAATGTACTTTAAAGGGTTAAGACAGTATTGTTGCACTGACATAATAAATAGGGACTTGGCATTTAGATATAGCAACAGACAGACATATTTGCAGATTACGAACTAGCCACTTTAACCATTTGCCCATCAATACTTTACGATGACAGTTCATGATGTTTTCACGTGATAAGTCACAATGTGTTTATATGATCCTTCATAACATTTTCACATGACAGTTCATAAACGTTATCACATGACAGTTCATAATGTTGTCGTCATCAATAATGACAACAATAATCAAAATAATGATTAATTGCATAACACTGTTTTACTGAGCGACCAAGCTGATGCAGTGACTGAGGCTTTCCATATAATACATTGGTTTGCAAGCTGTCTAGGCTCACACAATCAGTACATAATCTGCTGCCTAACAGCTGTCGTACCTACCTTATTATCAGATGTTATCATCACACAACATACACTCGCATTGGTTAGTTAACAACAGCGGTATGTGTCTAGGCATAAATGAGTTATCAAACAAAAAGGAGTTAAAATCTTCTTTATCATGTAATTTACGTGATTGTACTGGTTACCTATAATCTATAAATCAAAGGAAAATATGCGAACAGATGTGAATATTAAATAATTTCCAAACTAGAAGGGTAGTATTACTATAAACTCTTTAAACACCATCGCTGTGGAAATAAGGGGTTTTGTTTTGGTGATTGCCAGGCGATACGAATTTCATTATTTTCATAAAAAGGGCATTATCTGAGACAGCTCTTACTGCATGGATACGAAGTTATCAAATTGTCGACTTTTTGATTGATGATACGTGCGTGACGCTTTTGTGTGTGAGATCCATTTGTTGCATTGTAAAGGTGTTTAAAGGAAGGCATTGTTAAAACTAAACAAACATATGGATACGGCAAGTCGATACATGTACCAATTACATGTACATAAATCAATTCCTTGATTATTCACGCATTTGTTCACATTGGTCGGTAAAAAAATATTCACGTATGTTTCGATGGATGAGTGATGGATAAACAATACATACACACATACATACATACATACATACATACATACATACATACATACATACATACATACATACATACATACATACATACATACATATTAAATAAACAATCTAACTAACTAACATACGAGAGGTTCTTGATAGGATGTGGTTGTTTTAAATCAAATTTCCTAATTTTTAACTCGCACAAGATGATACATCCAGAATCTAAAACATGTTTGATGTATGATAAAAGAATAAACAAGAACTGATAAACGAGTCCACACTCTATATCAAACACTCATTGATTATAAAAGAAACTGATGATTTACAGGTAAGGGAATCATCGTGTGTCACCCTATCACATTGTTAAAATTGAACGTGAAAGCAATTACCCACCGTACCCTGTTTTGGCATGAAACTAGGGTAATTTATTACTAACCTAGTAACTTCTATTGAGATTTACAATTATTACAGTTTGTAACCTACGTACTGTAGTGTCTTCTCAATCCAAAAGTTTTTCATGTCAGGTAACAAGGTGGCACGCAAGAGATTTGTAATCGCTCATCACAATCATATGATGGTTGATACAAGTAATGAACTAATCCGGTTAAATTCAGGACGTGACTTGCATGCATTTGGGCTTCAAGTTTGTGTGTCGGAAGAGTTTGCGACCGGTGGTTACGAAGTTTGCTTCTAAACACACTGATTTTCATCGCAGTCAGAGTTCCTAAAATTAGTATCGTAATAATTATATATATTTTTCTCCAAGGGCCGTTTTCCAAGGGAAACTATTTTTTATAAATGTTATCAACCGAAGATTAGCTGGCCGTAATGCTGACTATAGATAATAAAACGTATCAATCCTGGTGTTGGTCTCTACTTGAAGCAATATGTAATCTCTGATAGTAAAAAAATGAGAGAAATACGAGGAGATTACTTATATAGCCTTTATACATCAGCATTTCTCACACGTTGTATAACACTTTTAATAACCCTGCAATAAAAAAACTCCGACTACTTCTATATTTTAATACTCTTACTTGTAAAAATTATGTATTTATATAAAATTAACTACGAAAGGGTCATAGCTGTCAGAATTGATGTAAGGCGTGCGAATCTAAATAGTTATAAATGGTAGTAAATGTTTGGATATTTATGAGAGTCACTGGGTCAAGTTAACAACACGACAGCTAAAAATTATCGCAAAAACAAAAATACACAAACACATTTCTTGAAACCATGGGGAGATTTCTGTGGAGCTTCATGTTTGGGATTTTAATCCCTCCCCCTTTCAAAAGATATTGTCAGAGACAGCCGACGAAGCTATTTGTGTACAAAGCTGTTCGTTCACGATTTTTAAGTGGAGGGGGGGGATATAATATGCTATCAAAGTTGTTAACCGAACAATACTAGAATACGACGCAATCGACGAAGGCATATATCGATAATAAGATTATGCTGGCATACGCTTTAGTTTACTTCATGCAAGTATTTTCACTCCTCGAGTAAAATAGCTTACAAAATCTGGCTGTGCACATCACTTTAGTATACAATGAACACTTCACGCAATGTCAGGAATTGCCTCTTTCAATAAGGATAGTTATGGAGAACAAAAATTGTTGAAACGACCGACTCGGTTCACACCAGCAAAGGGCTTCACCAAGGACATAATCACGAGCTTGATAAAAATTGTATGCATACAATTAAGGCACAGTAGAATATTGAATATCCTTGACGTTATGGGTTATGAGTTTGAAAGAGTCGTAGAAAAATGATGAGGGTCTTGCAAACTGGGACAAATTTTCATTAGCAATGACGTCAAACGTGCCATGTAATTTGCATCGATGGATGCATTCAAAGGTTCAGTCTCAAATCGAAACTGCATTTAATGACGGTAATTCCCTCAGGATGATTGCAAATTCCACTTGTAAATGGCAATACCATGGAGATATATCCCAATACGAGCACAGATTTTGTCAAATCTCAAAACTCAGTCTGATCGTATTAAACGAGGTCACGGAACGTGGGTAATTCGACATTTCCTGCACAAAGTCAGCACATTTCGTAGAAGATATCGAGTGAAGATGTATGATGCATGTTTGTTACGTGTTTAATCCGCTCTACTACGTCATTGCTGTCAAGAACATTTATTGTAAACGTGGTCCATGCAGCTAATAAACCTGACCTTAGTCCAAGTCGTCAATATATTTTTGGTGTATGGATATATTTCTCTTCTCAAACACCAATTTCTGATGAGTGGTAATTATTCGAACATGCAATGTATATAATTGATAATTATTCGGCCATACTATTCTCTCTCTCTCTCTCTCTCTCTCTCTCTCTCTCTCTCTCTCTCTCTCTCTCTCTCTCTCTCTCTCTCTCTCTCTCTCTCTCTCTCTCTCTCTCTCTCTCTCTCTCTCGATAGATAGATAGATAGATAGATAGATAGATAGATAGATAGATAAATAGATAGATAGATAGATAGATAAATAATTGTGTGCGTATTGATATAATAGCTAAAAGATACAATGTACTTAAATTTCTTTAACGGTTCAAAAACTGAAACGTTATATTTAAATGAATCATAATTAAGCTTATATATATAGTATTTGTTTTCAGTTTACTGACGTGACGACCGCTATTTCTATTTTTAGATCTCCGTATACGTAATGACTGCACAACGTGGTTTAGAAGCTACCTGAATAAAGTGCTACGCTGAATTTTAATTTTTCAAGATATCCTTAGGTCGAGATACTGATGTATAGGACATCAGTTGTGTGCTGTGGGTAGGTACGTGGAACATATGTTTCATCGGGGGCTGAGGAAGATTATCCCGTATACCCTGACATGACTTCCAAATTGTCATTACCGTAATATTCCCATGTTGATATGTACCGTATATAATATATACCGTAATAAATATAGTCATACCGAATTTAAAAAAATACGAATGAAGAAAAGAATCTATTAACCTAAAATATGAATTATTTGTTTGTCTGCATATCTCGCTTATGTAAAATCTGATGTAGAAAAGAGAAAAATGTGGGTCTTTTAAATAAAAAGATATATTGCTTGGTTAATTCTACTTTATGTGTGTATTCAACTGTATACGCCAGACGGTTCGTTTCATGCTTTGACGTGCAGTGCGGTAAATATAGCAAACCAATCTGCTGTCAATCAAATCGAACTAAAGGCTTAACTGTGGGATAAAAATAGAGCCGACAGTGCTTATTAATTCACAATATCTGTCCGGCATATAGAGACAGTGGCGCGCAATGTCTAGACTATGAATTTAGTCCTCGCTATTAAATATAGTATACATACCAGGATCATGGAGTCTTCTTCAACTAGAAACGACCGATATTCAAATTTATAAGATGTTTGATTGTATTGTAACATTGTTGTCAAGCCATTTAATTTATTGCCTGAAGATGACGTTGTTGGCGACAACATCAAGTGATTGACTCTTCTACTAACCGAATCCCATTCACAGTGTCATTTATTACCATTGCAATGAATATTGTTATCTGCAACTAATGTGTACCTCAAGTATTTTCACGAAGGCTTGCAGTCGCATAGGATCAAATAAACACACCTACAGTAACATACATGCATACACCCTTACACACACACACACACACACACACACACACACACACACACACACACATACATACATACATACATACATACATACATACATACATACATGCACATACATACATACATACATACATACATACATACATACATACTAGTACATACATACATACATACATACATACATACATACATACATACATACATACATACATACATACATACATACATACGGAGAGAGAGAGAGAGAGAGAGAGAGAGAGAGAGAGAGAGAGAGAGAGAGAGAGAGAGAGAGAGAGAGAGAGAGAGAGGAGAGCTCTGTGCACGAGCGCACTTGTAATGTCACGATACTATTCTTTTATCAGATTACCCGATTATGTATGAATTCCTTGAAAAGAGTGTCGTGTCTATTTCAATGACGTCTTTTCAAGATGAGTCACCGGAAATACAGTAACCTGAGTATGAATTAGTCGTAATAACGTCTTCTCATTCACATATGGAAAGTCTTAAGTTATTAATCATCATGTTATTATGATGGGTAATATACCATTTAGTTCGGTCAGACCGTTGATCCTGTATGTGTTTTCAACACAGAGACCACCCATCAATATACAAAATATTGTCATATTTAAACATTCAATGCCTTCAGAAACACTGTGCAGAGAATTAATTGATACTATTAGTGGTTAATAATAACTTCTTCTTCTTTTTTTTGGGGGGGGGGGTGAGTCAAGGACAGCCGTGTACGTACGAGCATCGGCAAGTTAGAAGCCTCTGGTAAAATTTTCTAATCCATAAAAGAGATTGTTTTGTATTTTCTGCATATTAACCGTGACCGCTTTCATGACTTGATGAATTTAATACGTGTAGGGCGTGTGCAGAGTTCAGTTTGTGACCTCAAAACATATATACATAAACTAATAACGCTTCTTCCATGTATTCAGTACAAATTTACATAATTGAGTACAAGATAAGAACGATTGCGTTTCTAATCTTATTTCCTTAGACTGAATACATGAAGTTTTTTCAATTGCTAAATGTCACTATTTTGACTTTTAGTAAGTTTATTGTTCAAGTTGGTGTACATAAACCTGTATGACCATCAATGAACTGTTTGCCATGAGAACGTTGACCTGTAACGTGTGAAATAAACAATGTATTGTCAGACGTAGTTTATACGTCATAGAACAGTGATTTAGCAGTATCTGATATATATCATTCTAGGGTAATTAATTTTTAAGTCATTGTTTTCCAAACCTTAAAATGTACATTGTTAAACAAGACAGTATGTGTCGTTTGCCTACCTACCTACCTGTCTGTCTGTCTGTCTGTCTGTCTGTCTGTCTGTCTTTCTGTCTGTCTGTCTGTCTGTCTGTCTGTCTGTTTGTTTGTCTGTCTGGCTGGCTGGCTGGCTGTGTGTCTGTTCGTCTTGCTAGCTGTCAATCTATCATTATGTATATTGATTGACCGTTAGTTCTGTTGTTTTGCCTGTCTGGCTAAAATTGGGAGTTTCAGTTGAAGTTCACATGATCTAAATGTCGTTCAATATTGCTATCAAAAGAATATTGTCTAATCGATACTCTTGGCGTCGTTCTAGAGGCTATATCTATCGACGGCATGCCATGTACAGGAAGATTACGATTAGCTTTGCAACATGATGTAAGTTCATATTTTAAATGCAATTACTCCCGGTTCAACCACATGGGATGATTTTGTAACCTCAAACCGATTGTACCTATTCCTTTTCACAAGTATATATGAATTCTAATAACAGACCACGCAATCTTACAGTCTTCCCACCACGTAAAAGTCAACCGTATTAAGAGTTTTATTTCCCATAAGATCGACGAACATGGGTCAATGCTAGAGTGAAGCTAATTGACACAGGTTGGCGACTTATAATGCCCAAGTGCATGTAACAGATGGCAGTTATTAAACCCCGGTAATCACCTCTGTAGTTGTAAGTTGAGTTGTGCGAAATAATGCTTTTATAATGTAAATTTCTTACAATCATCAAATGATGGAGAACTCATTTTGTTATTGTCGAGCATAGACTTCAAACTTTCATATAATCACAGACGGAGCTTGAAGAGGTTTAATGACGGCCGACTGAAAGCCATGTAAATGTTACAAGTGTAACTTCATTTTATACCGCACTCTACTCTACTCTACTTCTCTATGTATTCTGTGTGTTTTGTTATTTTTGACCAAATCAACCACACATTTAAAGACTTAATAGGTGGCAACTGGAATATATTTTGGACCGTTTTCTCATGACTTGCCTGTGACGTTGTTCACTTTGAAGTAGTAGAGCTAAAATACACATTGCATGCTGTTATTCTGTAGTGCACAACGTATGACGTCAAATGTGAAATAATGGTGGGTCTGCTGCTAAGGGTGAGGTTTTTTTTTTTTTTGTTTCTCATCTCCAATGGAATAGTCAGGTGGGTCGGGCGGGCGAAATAAAAAAAAAAGGGGGGCAAGAAAAAAAAAATGTATTTTTTCAGTTCTATTCTCTATCCTTTCTGTCCTGTTAGTCTCTATACAACTTCATTTCTCTTCTCTTTATTGAATTCCTTGTTACAAGTCTCTTTCCTTCATTTTAGCAAGGTTGACAAGTCTGTAGAACAACTTTGTAAGAAGATGATTAAATACTTATCATCCTGATGGGTGCATATCTGTAGCCATGAACTATTGTGTGATTTTATCAGGAGTACTAATACATTCGTCCTATTAATCAAAGTGGCATTGCCATCGCTAACAATGTTTTCAAGTTATCCAGTTTGAACTTTAGTATGTAACTTTTTGAAACACTTACGTGATTGTCATCAGTGTGCTAGATGAATTTTCATTTATATAAACCATTACTCCTATGAAACATTTTTCTTCAGTGTGACCTTGTCAAAATAATCCACCAGATAACATGTAAACATTTCTAGAACTCAGAACCCCTTTGGGATTTACTGTTTACATGTAAAAGTAATTAAAAGTAATAATGTAAACATCGGAATGTCTTCAAAGGTCATGCATGTCATGGGTCATGAAACGCTATGGAGTCGGTCATTTCCCTGATAATACAACTAATTTCAAGCTAAAAACTGGTCAAGAAATTAGGAATGCAGTATGACTTTTACCAATTTTAAGCATAATTTTGATAATGGTGGAAATATTCTGAGCTATTATTAAATTGCAGCAAAATGTACCGCGTGACAGTATTAATTTTGAGCCCTGTCCCTCATCAAATCTCAACGACTTCTGCCATGATGAAAGACACATGCTGCTCTGACGTAACAAAGGGGTTGGGTGGGTGGGTGGGTGAGAGGGGGGAGGGTTAGACGGTGGTGTTCTGCCAAGGTTTCCAACAAGTGGGGACACAGGCCCCTTGGTTCCAAAAAGTGGTGTCATTTGACAGGGAGTGGGGTCAATTATTATTGTCTATGAAATATTCATATAAATTATCTCAGACCACAATAGAGATACTGTGGTCTGAGATATTCCATTACGTATAGACCATTACCTAACTACATAAAAAAATTTCATTCATAATAACAGTTCCCAGTAAGCTATTTTTTGAAAATTGTGTACTACATATTACACCTTAGAAAAAGAAGGCAATTAAGATTATGTAATTTTAAGTTATATATATATATATATGAATGATATATTGTTTAGAAAGATTGGACAGCCAGGTAGTCACAATTTTTAATCTGAATATCAATGAATAGCAGTGCTAAAATTTATAATTCCATTTTTTCAGACAAGGACAATGAACAACTTCAAAATAAGTCACAGTGAACATATGATTGAATAAAAACTTTGAGAAATCCTAAACTTGTAACCACTTGTTTCATTTTTAAAATTGTTAGTACACTGCTGTGTTTATCATTCCCTCTTCAAATTCATGACATTTTTAAGAAAAAAAATCCCTGACTTTAAAAAGTACCAAATGTGAACGAAAAACTTACAAATAATAGTCAAACAAACTTTAAAATAATTTATTTTTTATTAATTAACCGTTACTGGCTGTGTATCATGATTTGGTCCTGCTATATCAAATGACAGCATAGTTACGTACCGTAAACTTGCTGACATTAGGTGTCCTTGAAACTCAGAACTTGAATCTTTAACTAAAACTATCAACAAAGTCAAAGTTGGGATGCTCTGTAAATATTACATCAATTTTTTTCTGATTTGCACAATTCACAACAAGTTCGTTCTTCATGTCTGACCGGGCGCACATGCATCGGCCGTCTATAGTAGCCATGCCAGTGATTACGCATTGATTCAGTGCCCAACATTCACATGTGTCAGTCACTAGCACTGTCAACATCATGCAACACGATCCCCTTTTTCGGAATCAAAATACACATGTACTCATTTAATTTAACCCATCAACAAATGAAAATCACAACCTGTCCCATAAATTTGGTTCACGAAGGCTTCTGAGCTGTGGCATGGGAGATAGATGTTCCGGTAGCAAGTTCAGTGTTTCGCACACGTCAGTGATTAGGTCAGAGGTCACGACAGTGACAGTAGGCAAAACATGTGACGAGAGACGTCCATTTCGACGTCTCATCTAATCCCTCTAATGTTTTAATTTGTAGATTAAGTTTATCAAAGTTGATCTTTTTGTGTCATTTTTTATGTTAACAATATAACTGCGCGTTGTCACTGTATCTTATATGATGTCAACAAAACTTTCCCTTACGCATTCAGTATACTTCTTGTGGGATTCACGTCGAGTCAGAGCCTGGCCTGGTCCGGCCATGGACTTAGATAATTTTGATGTCTGCCGTAAAATGAATGCGCCAAAGCAACGCAAGGTGGGAGAATTATTGCTTCATTTGTAATTTTAGGGGGCCAATGTCGCAAGGTCGTGGCCTCGGCAGAACTGGCCTAAAGACGCCATGGGGAACCTTACAATTTGCTGTGCTCAGGGGTCGGTCGGAAATAAAAAAACTTTTTTTTTTCTGATGTCGGAGCTGCAAATTAGGGTCGGTCGGGAGATGAGAAACAGAAAAATAAAAAGGGCCGCCCTAATAATGTTTTGCCATCATGTTTATACCATAATATGTACCTCAACACACAAGGTTACAACGTTATCTTTCGGCAAACCAATATACTGCAGAATTTTTGTGTTCGTAACTATTTATCTGTCTGTCTGTCTGTCTGCCTGCGTGCCTACCTGCCTCGCTGTCTGTCTGTCTGTCTGTCTGTCTGTCTGTCTGTCTGTCTGTCTGACTGATTGACTGACTGACTGACTGTCTGTATGGCGTCCATCCGTCCGTCCGATCGTGTGTGTGTGGGGGGGGGGGGGGTGCGCACGCGTATGTATGTATGTATGTATGTATGTATGTATGTATGTATGTATGTGTGTGTGTGTGTGTGTGTATGTATGTATGTATGTATGTATGTATGTATGTATGTATGTATGTATGTATGTATGGATAGATGGATAAATGGATGGATGGATGCATGGATGCATGGATGGATGCATGCATGCATACATGCATGCACAAAATACATCACATGCAACCATTGCAGCTTTTAGGGCAAATATATAATTTTGCAATCGACCTGACGTGAATAGTCCATACATTAATGTCAGACGTCATGATGAAGAATTGCTGCCTTTGTAACAATCAAACCATTCATGATTCATTCAAAGATCCTACAATATGATCTTTCTTACGGCGACAGCTTGTCCGTTAACCCTACCTATATGAAACACAAATCTACACAAAGAACATACGGATTTATGGAAAGTTCTATACGATATAATGAGCTTTGAGGCCGAATTCTTTATATATATTAACAAAAAAAGAGAACACTAAAAATAAAAGCAACACGCAAGCATGTGTATACGTGTCATGCATATCAAGTAGCCAACACTGCTAAATTTGCATCACCATACTGTGCATTGAAATGCTGTAATCGGATTGCCCGGTTAGTCATCCAAACAAATATTTGGTTGAAAACAGCAGCATGATGCACATGGATTATAATAATTTGAGATTTAGGTTAAACTGGAAGTAACTTTTTTTTCTCGAAACAGTGTATAACACCAAATGATAAACATTACACATACGACGAATACCATTTTATTAAGTCAACACGGCATGGCAATACATATTTTTTATAATGATTGATAAATACGCGGAAGCAAGAAACCACACAAACTATATTGCCTATGGCAAATATCGTCTATGACATGATAGACGTAATCTTAGACTATTTATTGCTATCGACACTATAGACTAATGATTTCTGACTACGATGACACCCACCCACTTCATCCTGGCCAGACTATCACATCACAGTATCCTGTCCAGGCAGGAAACACTCCATCTACGCACATGAGATGCGACCATCAATCATATAGGTAGAAGATGTACAATGGTGCAATTAATCATAGCAGATGACACTAAAGTGACAGATATGTGACGAGTACATACACTCACTATGATTAAGAAGGAAAGTCTGTTTACGTTTACTTTAATTACGTTCACACATGATTACTATCATCCAGTCCGAAAATGAATTCTGAACCTGATTAGATAGTTCAACTTTCGGCTGTTACAAATTGTCAAATTTTATAAGGCAGTTCCAAATTCAATCAGGTATTCCTGAAGCTGCGTTGCGAGTCTACAATTAAGTTACGCCTTACGGTATAAATAATTTCGAGGTCAGAACGACCCTCTTCTTCGAGCGCATTATTATAGTTCACTTTAGAGTAATAACTGTGACAGTCCATTATTCTGTCACTTCCAATCTGATGTACAGCCTGAGCACGACAATATTATAACCCATATTGTCAGACCCATCGCTTCATCTTCATTTCCTCGCGAACAAAAGCAAGCCATTGATGTCATCAAAATAGTGCTAAGGGACATGTTGATATCAACCGTTAAAGATAACATGCATCTAAATTTAGGCATAATAATCACTGCTTGTTATATGTAATCACACAGATCTAGAGAGCGCCGGAAGCGTGCAATAAGTTTTCTTTTTCCCTATAGCTAATTTAGAATTTTACAATACTCCTGGCAATTTTGGGTTAGCTGTCAATGTTTGCTGAAGAGTATTAAGGGAATCGGAGGATTCGTAAATATGTTGTTGCAATAAGTGTACATTGCCGTGTTGTGTGCATTGAATCTGTTTGAGTCCATCGAGACATTTTCTAAAGACACATTGTTGTTTGATTTTGGTAATGAATGCTAGTATAGACAATGAATACATCTGCATGATTTGCACCGATCAACACGTATATTTCTCGCCAGAATAATATGTCTGTGTTTTGATTTATTTCCATTTCCATTTCATCATGTATTTCTTTGTATTCATGTTGTATATTTGTATCACATGTTTCTTTGGAAGTGTAGCTTATTTTTCTTATCTGGTGCAATTTCATTCATTCATTCATTCATTCATTCATTCATTCATTCATTCATTCATTCATTCATTCAATCTTTCATTCATGCTTCTTACGTGTCAAAGTCAAATTCAGACCCAGGTTACCACTTGAGGTTAATATAAGCAATACATTGACGAAATTCCGCCAGAAATTTATCAGACCTATAAACCATATGGTGCAAGTATGCACCAAATATTAATTCGCCAGGGAATTTGTCACTTATTCATAGTCTTGTATATCACGTCTATTTAGATAATGTCAAAGCTCGCAGATCGGCACTTTGTGCTCTTCATTTCACTCTTAGTGTAATCATAAATATAATTACATTTTATATGCAGTTCATTTGCGAAACGTAATAACTCCTTTTACATTAAAACAAGTGGAATCTTATTTAATGGTAATAATTTGATTTGATGCTTAAAGTGATTGAGTGGGGTTGCCACTTAAAATCTCAAGTAGTGAAATGCTATTTATAGTTATCATGCAAGCAAGGGTTGGGGATGAATAATAACATTCTTATGTATACGAAATGGCGCTAGGCTCGTATTTGAACTGTTCAGAATTACAGTGTTGGTTAAATATATACGTTTTGTTTGTGTAAGTCGAAAGAAGTGCCTTGAATTACAGTAGCCATGTGGATGGGAAATTGTATTTATTTTCGATTTCAAATTAACAAACAACTTTTACTATGTTTTTTCTACTCTTGAACCACGCATAATTGAAATAACATAAACGAGTCCGTGCTTGTACAATTTGTTTACAAATCACTTCCTATACGTACAATAACTAACTTTTTAAAATAAATATTTTATTTTAGTGTTTATTCTCAATTACCAAGTTACAAATACCGACTTGTTCTATGTTGTTTCATACCGTTTTGTTTTTGTTTCCAAGTAAAAGAAATATAGTGAAGCTGTTCTATCAATTACAAATTCGAAATAAATACCATTTCCTCATCCATATGACCACTTTAAGTTTCGATAAATATCTGAATATAATTAAATTGTAGATTGAATCATGTAATAATCCGATATTATATGATTTAATATTCGAGTGTGTTTAGCTCTTCAGTTCAAGCGATCTCAGAAGTGCGGAATAAACGAGGACGATGTAGTTATGGAATACATCAATATCGTGTTGGCTGTGAGAACAGAACACCTCCCATGGCAATACAACTCTTATTACAAGTTTGGTGTCAAATTCCCAATCCTTTATCAATATAGATAGCGTAAAATCTAGATCAATGTAGAACGAAGGAAATCGGTTGATAAACCTGGCAAGACTTTATTCAAAACCTTGTGTAAAACATTGATTATTACGAGAAAATTGGTTTATAAATGATAAATGAGCTATAGTTGAAGTCTAATCAGATATGATTGTTGTTAGCTTCATTTTGTGCCACGACAGTTCCTATATTCCAGTGTACAAACAATGCGCACAAAATATTAACGTATAGTTCACAAAATGGCCCATTCTCATGCAAATTAAACTTAAATTAATGTTTGCATTTCCGTTATTAAAATGATTAGATATTGACAGTTCAAATCCGTGCAAACAGTCGATGTGATTAAATTGTATTATTTCTATAATGTGCCATGATTTTTAAATCAAATAGAAACATATCGTTATAAAAATGTTCGATTTAATGTGAAAAGACATCGTGCGTATCAAAGTCCGCTGTATTGATCTGTACAACTGCTGATGTAAACTGCCAACTCGCTGCTCAAAAGAATTCATGACTATGTTAGCCCTAGGACATTTGCATATATTATGGATTCAAATCAGGACATTTGCATATATATGGATTCAAATCAACCTTACAACATTACAAGTAATGTCGTCAACACTAAACGTTATGACTACAGATTTGGTGTAAATATTACTTAGTTGATGCTGCCCACATCGTCCACTGTTACGATAAAAAAAACGTCGCTAGAATGTTAAAAGGCATGTATATTTTTGTTCTTATCCTGTGACTCTTTAATTAAGCTCTTTAATAAAACCAATAAATTACAAATGGAAATCATAAGCCTCATCAAGTCTCTAAGAATTCTTCACTGCATCTGCACAACAAAATGTACGATAAGCTTTTCTCAATCACGAACTGAAAATAACGTATTCAGGCAGACGAGACATTGGACAGGAAATCGATGAGAGGCGAGTCTGAAGATGTCAGCTGCTCGTTTTAACCATTAGATTACGCTCGTTTTATTGCAGTTCTATAGGTCAGAAATAAGGCTTTGAATATCACACAAGGTTCAAAAGAGTTGTTCAGTATATGTTTCATATATATCGAATTCATGGAGAATTTTTTCCTCCCATTGTATTTCCCGCCTGTGTTTCTTAGAAGCCTTAAACACACTTTAAGATTTAGTTAATTTTCTGTTTACATATTTAGCATGCATTTACATCATAAAATCCTCTTTTGGACCCACTTCAATGGCATCCCATCTATAGTCATAGATATATTCATACAACTAAATACATGTGTAGTTAATATTGATTCTCTAAAATGTTCGTATTTGTTGCAAACAGAGGTACACATAACATATCAAATCTGTTCTATAGTGATGTTTAGTTATCAACTTCATCTATATCGTCATTTATCAGCAGTCATACTGAATATCGAAAATCGAATTATCTGGTGATGAATGATGGTATGCATGAGTGAGCGCTGTAAGTTATGTTAAAAGGGAGTTAAAATTGCCTTTAATTACAGAGCAACCCATCTGATTAAGCAAACTATATATTTACACTTTATTCAATATATTATAAAATGCAAAAGATTGCGATGCGACACACAAACAAGTGAACTGAATGAACAGTTACCATACTTTTCAGAGTTTATCTATCATGTCAAAAGAGTTTATCAGTGTGAAACTTCATAGCTAAGAAATATCCTTCCTCTCCTAAAGAAATGGACACCCCTGATATATAGACTGAGACAGTATTAAAGAATAACTATAATAAAAATGTTCTCTGTAGTTGAATATCTGAAATATACAACTTTGAGAGAACTTGTATATCAACCTTAGTGCACCAAATAAAATTCATCAAATGCAATAAATAAATAAATAAATAAATAAATAAATAAATAAGTAAGTAAATAAATAAATAAATAAATAAATAAATAAATAAATGAATGAATGAGTAAGTAAGTAAATAAGTAAATAAATAAATGAGTGAGTGAGTGAGTGAGTGAGTGAGTGAGTGAGTGTGAGTGAGTGAGTGAGTGAGTGAGTGAGTGAGTGAGTGAGTGAGTCAGTAAGTCAGTCAGTCAGTCAGTCAGTAAGTAAGTAAGTAAGTAAGTAAGTAAGTAAGTAAGTAAGTAAGTAAGTAAGTAAGTAAGTAAGTAAGTAAGTAAGTAAGTAAGTAAGTAAGTAAGTAAGTAAGTAAGTAAGTAAGTAAATAAATAAATAAATAATTTTAAACAAATGCGATTTGGTAAAAGTGTAAGCAGATATGTCAATCTCTTCTCAACTTGTGTCCTCATCTCTTGTCTATTTCATCATCTCTTGTCTATTTCATCATCTCTGGGCTATATCATAATCTCTTGTCCAGTTCACCATCTCTGGGCTATTTCACCATCTCTTGTCTATTTCATCATCTCTTGTATATTTAATCATGTTTTGTCTGTTTCCTTATCTCTTGTCTCTATCATCAATCTTTGAAGATCATAGTAATCATGATCGTACAGACTAACATGTAATTAGTCTCGTGTGGAATCATATCATCTTCTGATTACCAGGGGATACAATATAGTTGGTATATATATGATGGATTAATACAAGTAAGGGAACAACGATTATATATCATTTTAATTTCATAATATTGATATATGAATCTCGTAACAGTTATACATAATCAGATCACATTTACTTATTATGTTGTGTGTGGCGGTACTGATATTTAAAAAAACAAAACAATGGATAGGCGTTGTGGGTATTCAAGATACTACCTTTACTGTTCAGGATTCATTTTGAATTAATGGAAAAGGGTCGTTTTGAGACCCGCCCTCGACAACGTAAGGTAAACTTGCTAAGTACCTTAATAGTTTCTTTTTTATTTTAACGTAAGTTCATTTGTTTTTGAGTTGAGACCTTTAAATCGAAATGTTGTCATTACTACTTTATGAGTCAGTCAAACAAATTGTCAATGTGACAATCAGAAACAGGGAAACCATTTGTTTTAATGTTCAATAACAACGAAATCAAATGTAGTACAATACGTTGGTGGCGCTATGAATGCTAGCAACGATGAACTCCTGTCTGCTGAAACACCATTGCCATACTATGCTATTAACGTTGCTACCTATATGTAGACACCAATCTACTTCAGTAATGAATGTAATCATAGAATCGTCATGTTTCGGGTTAATTAGTATGAGAGTGGCATTCCCTAAACGTGGTGTTAAAAATTCATAGACATCTGTTTTCAATAACTTATTACATACATTAGCTACATACACGTACACAATCAGTATATATATATATATATATATATATATATATATATATATATATATATATATATATATATATATATATATATATATATATATATATTGTAAATTTTACAATTCTACAAACTAAGTCCAATATATGACATGTTTGTCGATAGGTTGGTTGACGTGTATATGGAAAGTATGTTCTTTTCGTAAGTAGATGACAGGTTGCTTACAAACCCTTGCACAATATGACAATAAGGTATTGATTAAATAACTCGACATCACATTTAAATGAAATGTACAACCATTTACCTGCCATCACTGTGCAAGTAACTGAAATTACGTCATCCTCCTGTATCTGTCAACATCAAACTTATTCTTACCAGAGGCGGGATTGTGTGCTTAATTATACACCTGAACGTCTCCTTGGTTCATTGTTTTTTACTTGGTTCATTTGATAACATCGACGCCTAGCCTCCCTGCAAAAGCACGCAATCGCACGTGTGACGGACAGCCTGTTGACTTGATAGCGTCCAATCGCAGCCGACAACACTACAGACCACAAGATAAAGGTACCGTTGCCAGACGAGACACTCCTTTTTCAACTTAAAGAGAAATGTCAAAGCATTGCCCAGACGAGTGACATTAATTGAACACATCATAGCGAGCAGCTGATAATTATCAAGGAAACACCCTCTAAGATAATTATAGGTTAGTTATAATGGTTTCTATGGCAGCAATAGCGAGCGGCGAGTGACGAGGAACGCTTCGGTAATTGAGCACGTGATCGTATTCCACTAACATCTTTGATCCCATATGCTATGCAATACATATATAATGGCTGCTACAAAAAACCTGAGGCGCGGTTTAATGTATATTTATTAAACTACAACAAGGTAAAGAAGAACGTGGAACGTTGACATACGCAGCAGATGGTGAACTTGTGATTTCCCGACGTGTTGCTTTTTTTTTGAAGTCACTTGAGAAAATAATGGAAATGCAATTATATACGCTACTTATTTACAACGTTCTGAGCTTGACAATTTAAAAAAAAATATTTATGAAGAGGTTGATAGACAAAGTTTATTTGCAATGGAATAATGGTTGGAAAAGCCTTGATGTTTTGGTATTGTTTGCCATTCACATGTGTCATCCTATAGCATTGAAATACAAATATACGTTTTACTATTTGTGCCATATACAATATTTCTTGCTGAGAATGTACATTGTACAATGCGACTGACAGTTATTAAAACAGAAATTGACAAATTACAGCACAAGTAATGAATGGGGTGTACAGTATCTAAAAATGAGTCATAGCATTAAACGGTGTACTTAATATTCATGATGGATAGTTCATGAAGTTTGCATATTTCTATAAAACAACTAACACCTAATTAACAACTAAAGGAAGGGGAATATCTACAGTGATGTACTTTCTACTAATTGTTCAATGGATACTATCTGACTCGTTGACACATATAGCAGGAACTATTCTTGGGCAAAAATCTACATTCTGGTTTATTGGTTCCCAGTCCACATTAAAGGGAATATGAGTTGTGTACACCAATGTAAACATAATAAAGAAATAACAAACAAATTACCAAACCGATCAAAGGAAAATCCATAATAATATAGAGATGATAATGTAGATATGATTATTGAAAAAAAAAAAACATTTTGAAAAAAGTACTCTCCGATATAACCAGATATTCTGAACTATAACATTGTGTACTTACATACATAAAAGTACTATCATGAAATAATTAGACACTATTTGATAATCAAAGGTGGAAACAAACTAAAGCATGTCATGCTGTTCGTCTGAACAAAGCATAATCTTTCAAACATATATAACAGTAGTATTGCATAAGAATGGTTTGAGGATGTAATGAAGTAACTTATATGACCAATAAGGTTTATTATGTCGTAACGATATTCTAAGTTACGATAAGAACGAGAATAGTAATTGTGTAAAGTTGAAGTGACTCAGCATACGATTTTAGGCTTACATATCACGTGGTTTGCACAAACAACTAGTAAATTTCTTCTGGTTTAAATGTTAACGTTGTTAACGTTGATATAAGGACTCACAGTTCTAAAATTGTGTGAGATATATGTAGCTACCATGAATTAGAATACTTTACCTTTCATATCGTTTACATGTTTGAACTTCATGTCAATGTTTGGAGGAAACATACCAATGATTCTAAGGAAACACTAGCGTCATATATCATAAGCATTTGCGAATCTACAAATGCTGACAAATATCATATTAACTGATAACCTCTTGCACAGTAGAGAACTGTCTCTACTTTGAACTTGTGGATGGGGCATTAAGTGGCGTAAAACAACTAGGGGTAGTTGTAGACATAGCCTCGGGATCAAACCCGTCTTTACCATTCAGCCAGTATGTTAAGAAGGAACCTTTACCCTGAAACGAATGAACATAAATAAGCTCATAAAATGACCACAACTTCATAAGTGATAATTTGCACAATTTCAATTGTAGCTATACATAGTCTCATATTTATAAAGATGCAGACTTTTAAACAAAGCACACCGCCTCTCATTTAGCCAATAAACAGTCTATTCTAGTGCTATGGCCAATATCATACAGGCTTCCAAGGTCTTATTCAAAGAGTTTCTGATGAGGTAACTATGAAATCGTCATTTCCTATTCCCCCCTCATAGTTTCGCAATATCTGGTGCGATTTTTGTAGGAGAATATAGTGCTGACATAGAGTGTAATCTTTTGTTATGAATGTAGCTGACTTTAATTAGATGGTGGAATAGTAATTTATGACACGGCCATTATATGAATAGTGTCACGCTCAAACACCACAAGGTGATAGATTTTTAACAAGAAATGAATTGGGTATTAGAAACGAAACACAGATAACTAGCATATCTTACTATTGAAAGACTTCTTTCAAAAATAGCTATAGTTTTCAAAAACATCTACAATGTGAAGATTTGACCACAATATAGCCAGTTTTAGACCAACGCAACTTTTGAAACATCACATACATTTACGTCAAAGACGCTAGGTGAAAATTTAGGTAACCTAATTGCCAGTCACTAAGCATGATGTGGTTGTACTCATGGTCATTACCTACCTCTAATTCTGTTATTCCCCTTTCTGATAGGTAATAACTACCTAAATCCATCAGAATCTCATACGTAGCTACGCTCACATGGATTCGATCAGCTGGGTGAAGATAGTAACAAATTCTATTTGGTTAGTTCTTGTGTTTTACTAATGTTCTCCCAATTTATCTGGTATAACATCTTACACACATTGAGCGAATGAAACAAATAGATGTCTACATCTCCGGTATACAAGTAAAGATGAAGTAAAATGTGCATGGTGTCCCGCATGTGAAATAACCCATGAGGTCTAGTATGTCTTACATACACGTACGTACGTACACATGCATACGTACTCCGGCGTAGGCGTTAAATTTCGACTGACAGTTACAAAAGAGGCTATTGGCCAATCAGGGAAAAGCTTGAAGACCGACCGGTGTATCAGCAGAGTAGCAACTTTTTCTGTGCATGAGATCCAATTAATGTCATCCAGGGAAGAGTGATTAGACACAGACAAGCATAACAAAAACATGACCCCTGACTGTGACTGAACAGATAAGACTTCTGTTCCACACTTGAACACTATTTTGGTAATAATAAACATTACCTCAGAGTGTATTTAGAAGGTGAATAAAATACATGTACTACAACTTACAAAGTGATAGACGGTATAATGGCAGGGAGAAAGCGACATTTTGTTGTTATGGCAGCCTGGACATAGATTAGAAACTGAAGGCGAGTGTGCCAAAAAATACACATGCATTATGCAAAGTTTGGAAAAGTTGGGTTAAGGAATCTGAAGACGGACTGGATACCGTTTGTCGCCAATTTAATGCCTCGTACAGTATATGGTCGAGGCGAGAATAGCGGACAGTTTACCTTACCCTGGGGAAACATTAATTCAACCACAGTCCGTACATGACTCAATTATGTGCCCGTATCCAAAAACATACATTATAAAACAAAAAGTCGTAATAATTGAGGTCTGTATTTTTGTGGTGTCAGTGACGGACTTATGACATATCAAGTGTTATTGGATTTCAGCTTGATGTACACTCTATTGCTTCGTAATACACGACATTTGAAAATCAAAACATAGACGATGAGTGTATGAAATTCTTCCTGGGAAGAATATGTCCTGGGAGTACAAGACAAATGCCATCCGGGCAATACACGCCTCCTACGTCGGCGTGTATTTTCCGGACAGCATTTATTACTTGTATACATACATACATACATACATACATACATACATAATGTTAAATTCGACGTAACAATAACTATATAACAGTTGAGATAAAAAAAAAATTCTCACCTTCGCTAACAGTCTCCATACGCTCAGCAATGTTAACTGTATCTCCAAATAAGCAGTACCGAGGCATTTTGGTACCAACAACACCAGCAACGACAGGCCCTAAGAATGGCAACAGATCAGTATAACATGGTTTCCTCTATCATACATACATATACAACGTGAACATCCCTTATGTCGTTGTATGTGTACATACATTTTACATGTGAAATACTACATTGCAATGTATCAACGTTCGCTGATGGATTATGTTGTCTCATAAATGTTATGAATTAAAAGTATTAGACCACCATAAACAATTGGGGAAAATGCCCATTTTCAGCTTTTTCAAAGAATGACATATCGTTGTCTTCTGGATCTGACTCGAGTTCCTCCTGTTTAATTGATAAATGTTTTATGTTTAATGTTCAAAAATTATCTCAAACAACAAAACTGCCCATGCCATTGTGGTCAATGAAAATGAAATACAACAAAACGTGACAACACCTTTTGTATGGTCTAATACCTGAAGTTTGTCGTACCTGAATGAATGCCAATGCGGAGTTTCATCTGTACTCCAGGGAGATGATCAATGGTCAAGCACGAAACATGATATTTCAGGTCCAGAGAGAGGGTGGCAATCTCACCAGCATGCTTGTTGTCATTCTTTTTGGGAATCCCTTATTGATGATGAAAACGTAAAAATACGTTACCCGATATCACCTCTCAGTTCGTCGTATCGCAGCAGTGATACGACAAACAAAGAAGTGATATTTAAAAAGAATACATGAAAAATGAAGAGAGCACAGCCTGCTATGGGCTTCGTGCATCACTTGATTATATTGTCGGGTGATAGTCACGTGGACAATCTGCTGACCGTGTTAACCTGCTTCAATAAAATGTTTATTTTTCACAATTATTTGAAAAATACAAGTTTGGTAGAAGCACAGGTTCTCTAAAAGTTTTAGAAAATGATTTTATATCTTAAAACTAGATGGGCGACCGCGAAAGTAATTTAGCGTACACATAGTGGGTGGCTTACTGTCGCGTTGGTGATACCTCAGTTTTCTGAAATGAATATACCAGTACAATATTATAATGAATTTGCAATTTAATGTACAATCGCAAATGTTATCATTTAGGTATGCATATTTTCGTCAAAATGTCCTTGTTTTGAAAGATGTCCCAGTTTTGTGGCTGTAAATGGTATGTGTTAATATCAACGACGAAGATCGGGCGTCATTTTAGTTTACTCATGTTCGGAATTGACGTGTCTTGTCAATCAGAAGAAGTTTTCTGATGACGTTTAATGTGAATATCAAGACGCTTAACCTCTAATACCAGAAGTGATATTTTGTGTTAAACGTCATCAAAAACGCCTGATCTGGGCATAAGATAAAATAAACAATGCGAGACAGAATAAACAATATGTTAAGAGTGAATTCAAATCTGTAAATGTGCAAACAGAATATCTTAATCGACTGCTGACACAACCCTTCACATGAACTCGTAGTATCAATTATGTTTTTGTTTCTGAATCATTCAGTGGTTATCGACAAACACAGAACACGTGTTACAGCTTCACTTTATAAAACCAGTCTAGAGTAACTAATATTCATATGACGTGACTAATAACAATATCAAACTATGATAATAACTATGAAAAACTGGTATAATTACATACCTGATACCACCATGTATGCATCTCCTATAGTTTCTACTTTATAAACGTCATACTTATCAATGCGTCCATCAAAGCACGTGTACAGCATGTTTAACATTCGAACGACTTGGAGTGGACTACTCTGGGAGCAGATACTGGTGAAGCCGACGATGTCAGAAAAGAAGATGGTGCTGCTTCTGTACGATTCTGCTGTCACCTGTTCATTTTTCTTCAGCTGTTCTGCTACCACTTTCGGTAACATACGATAGAGGAGGGATAGCGCTCGTTTACGTTCTTTCTTCAATTCTTTATTCTGACCCACAAGTGTTGATGCAAACACTTGCATGTTAGAGGTTAAACGTGTTACCAGAAATAACACAAGAGGACATATGGCTGAAGCTAAAACCAGAATAAATGCTACAACAACAAGACTCTGACGATCTTTCCGAACTTCATCTTCCAGTGTTATTAGAATTAGGTCGGTTAATTTGTTTTGAATTTGTAACAGAATTTCCATGTAGTTAGTCATGTTCGAAAACCAATAGTTAGCGCCAAGCCAGGACGGTTCCACTTCCACATTTTGTCGTATGATGTTTCTCATACCAGCCATGGCATTTACAACGTCACCCGGCAGATCATCCATCAGTTCATCATGCATTGTTTTTATTTCAGGAGCATACTGCCAGGAGGCTTCGAAGTTTCCCTGTGCACGAAAACTTTTCTCAAGAAAATCTATAAAGTGGTCATATTCATTGAACCTGCCCTGTGAGTAATAAACTGATCCTAGTGTACGTTCAATGCCAACGTCTTCTTTACTCACAATCAACAGTTGGTATCCGACCAGTATTGTCCATCCCTGGTTTGAGCCTTGGAATTGGCCCACTGCTTCGTACAGCCAGTCGATAAAAAACTTGACAGCTGTTGAATAAAACTCAATCTCCTTGAACAAGTCCGCATTAGAGATGTACAAATCACGACGATGGGTATCAAGAAACCTTTGAAAGGCTGCATTAGAATCTATCTCAGAAAGAAGGTTGTCACTGTTGATAGGCCAACTTTGTAACTGCTGTAGTGCGTTGTCCGTTTCTGGATATGTGTCTGTCAAGAACTTGCGACTCAGTGGACTAATACTGCTAAGATACAAGGTTGTCATGTCACGTTCATTTTGTAAATGGTGTAGAAAGTTGCCAAGATCTTTTCCAAAACGGATGGCTTCTCGAACTTTGAAAGATGCCGTGTTTGCTCTCATCGTGAGCAACAGATTATTGGTTGCAACGCCAATCAACGTTGTAATGGGAATCATGGTTATGGCCATCATCTTAATGAGCTGCCAACGTTTACCTGACCTTTTCTTGGGGTCACAGCCCCATCTTCCACCACCTTTTTTACTCCAGCCAAATAGATTTTGTACAGATTCCGATGTTTCGCTTAAATCGGACAAGCTCCCCATGGACATATCCTCACCAAGAGTGAAGATACTAAAGGCTGTGCTCTCCGTATCACCACCAGCTTGGTGACCTCGCTGATGTGTAGCCATTTTGACAACTATGTTGGAAGTGGATGTTGAAGTATGGAAATAACAAATCGCCTTAAATAGAGAAAATATTACAGCACTTTAAGCCACCAACAAAGAGAGAGAGAGAGAGAGAGAGAGAGAGAGAGAGAGAGAGAGAGAGAGAGAGAGAGAGAGAGAGAGAGAGAGAGAGAGAGAGAGAGAGAGAGAGAGAGAGAGAGAGAGAGAGAGAGAGAGAGAGAGAGGGGGGAGAGGCAGGCAGACAGACAGACAGACAGACAGACAGACAGACAGACAGACAGACAGACAGACAGACATACAGACAGACAGAGACACGGAGACGGACACTGAGAGACACAGAGAGACAGCCTTAATAAATATCCAATATTTTGATAGCGAATCGGCAAGAGTATATATTAAAAATACATTATTCTCTTTTTTAATAAATAATAGATGGGGAATCCGTATCTTGGGTTACAGAGTATGAAGGGATGGAAAGACTAATAAGTATTATGGTTAAGTCTTTTGATCACTCTTTTTCAATAATCTGACAAATGCATACAATAAAAAAACTCAATCAGTAAACATAGTTTTTATCTTAGAAGCCGTTAGGGTTACATTCTAGCTTAGAAAAGACATTCTAGCTTTAGACACAGAATGCAGCATACATCTTAAAGAACGCTGATAAGTGAATTCGACATATTACAATTCAAAAACGGGGATTGGATCGTCTCAACAATTCAAGATTCTCCTGTCTTCTATGAACTTTGGCTGTCTCTTACTCTGTATGTCAGTAGATAGCACCAAGTATGAAAATGTACATCTAATTCAACTTAATAGTGTATTACTCTATCAATCACTTGAACTGACCAATTAAAAGGAATTTTTTCGTACATAACAATGACATATATACCTGTTTCTATGTATACTGTACCACAAAAGAAACAGTGCATGATATATAATATTTTATTTTCATCCATGAGCTCAAAACTGTCTATACATAATGTTTTTTCTGGACGTCCAATGTTACCGACAAGTACCCAATTGACAATAGAGCTTTAGCTCCAATGTTTGTGTCTCATCTCACTCCTGTCGCAGTACCGTTCCTTCGACTTCATGGCACAGGCTTCATTTACCAGCAAAACAATGCTCGTCCGCATCGATGCATTCAGCAATTGTTCAAAGAGAATGTCATTGATATCCTTCAGTGGCAAGAAAATGCCCCAGATGTGTTCGATAGAGCACGTATGGGATGAAATGCAACGTCGCATCCAAAGTTTGCCGCATCCGCTGTCTGACGTTTGAGAATTGCCAGGGATCTCACAAGGATGTGGAATGACAATCCACAATTATGCCATGACCGTGTGATTTCATCAATGAGTGTCAATGCAGTGCAGTGATCAACGGAAATGATGGACATACTATAGTACTCACTATTAATCTTGTGACATTAAAATTTGCAGCGTAAACTTTGACCCCGTGGATGAGACACAAATATTGGAGCTAATGCTCTATTATCAATTGGGTACTAGATGGTAACATTGGACGTCCAGAAAAAACATTATATATAGACAGAGCTAGAGGGTAAAAACATGTACAATTTGCTTTTGTGGCCATTATAGTTTTGTTATGTTAATATACGCATGCTTATTCAATTAATACTTGAGAATTTGTTTTACACCAACCTAATTTGTAGACCTGCCTTCCAGACAAAATGTACCAAAATCAATCCTGTCCAGATCCCAAAGCTGTTCAAGCTTTATATATCACTTGATCACAACCATGCACAGAATGCATGTTGATTTATTCTTTAATTCCTTGGCAACGATATACAATTAATCAAAATAAAACTAAACAAGACTTTTGTATCACATTAATTGGCTGCATTCGCTGTTGTAACTGTTAATTGTTCTCAAGTCGTATAGTGTCTGTGTTTACTACCTTATCAGATCCAATCACTCGTAACGTTCGAATTCGTTGTTTGGAATCTATACAGGCGAGTCCTCGTTTTCTAGAATGCAACATCGGGTCGACGATTAAATAAAGAATAGCCACACTCACACGTCATTTATGCATGCCCAATAACGATTGACCACTATGACTCAACAGAGTTGATATACACTCGCTAATACAAGGAATTTTCCATGAACCTTTTCATCTCATTATAAGCAATACCCATGGTGAAAAAGAGAACCTCCCAAGAAGTTGTGCAGGACAACTTCGAAGATAATTATAGGTTGTAACTTATAGTTTCCATAGCAATAAAATATTCACCTTGTTATCCATTGGGAAATACAATTTGATGAGTAGGGAAATAATTCATAGCTGGCAAAATGACCATATCTACGTGTCAAACTAACCGTGACTAACTGATATTATATGACAGAAACAACAGCACATACAAAGCACTTAAGCAAAACATTTGATGATTTACCAAATATTGTTTATATCAACTAATCAAGTGTAAACGTATACTGATGCAATAGTTGTAATCATCCGTCCATACTTGGTGTCTCTGAATGCATTTACATTTTGTTAACAGTGTACAACTCATAACACTAAGGTAAAGCGTTTGCATGGTTTGTCAAAACTGTTTATAACATGTATATAAAACTTAAAAGTATACTGTTTCAGTTGCTTCAATCATCATCACAGTACGTGGTGTAACTCTATATAATCAAGCTATAAGCGATCATATTGGTAGTGCAAAACAACTAAATAGTCGATGACTAGAGTAAACACAGATGCTGTAAAATATTTTCTAGAGCATCATTAGTGAGTCATCTATGCATGACCAATAGCGACTGACCACTAACACTCAACAGATTTATATGGCGTTCCATAATTTATTCATCTCATTAAAAACAAAATTAAATTAAGGAGAACCTCCCAAGAAGAAATTTTGCGAGGACAACTTCGAAGATAATTATAGGTTGTGCTTATAGTTTCCATGGCAATAGAATATTCATCTTGTTATTCATTTAGAATTAATTTTATTTGATAAGTAGGAGAACAAATCACAGCTGACACGTTTCTGTCAAACTGGCTATGACTAACTGATACATGAATTAGAATAACAGTCATAATATTGTAACGTGAATATCTGCTGTCCAAAATCTAACCGATGCCTGAATATTAAGTAGATATACACTAATTATTGTATGTTGTGAAGACACAATGCTTGAATGGAGTCATGATGGGTGAATGGTTAGCGTGACCGGCTTGGAATCTACAGGTTGCAGGTTCGAGCCCCGTCGCTGCCTGCTGTTTGTTTCTGAGTGCCTAAAGTTCTTGGGCAAGATTTGAACCACGTCTGTGCCTCAGTCAACCCAGCTGTATAATTGGTAGGATGTCGGTTGCAATGTGAAGGCTTTAATCCTATGCGCTTAAACGGCTGCAATGGATTATGCTCCCCGGGGAGTTGAGGAAGACTAAAGAGCCGTTGTGCTGTTCTGATCCGAGCCAGGGGTAATAATTATAAAGCGCTTTGAGCATGGAGTGGGAAAGTAGGTATTATTATTATGAATGTAAGAGAGGATCTGAATCTGGATAAATAATTGGCACCGCCTCCTTAGGAGTATCACGCCAATGGGGTCAAAGGTTAAGTCATAAATACTACTGATTTAATTGATCTCTAGTTTTGTCGAATGAATTTGTCGAAGGCGATTCGATGACAGATGAGGGTAGTGCATTCCAGTCAACAATTGCTCTGGAGAAAAACGAGTTCTTGAACATTTCAGTTTTTGAATCAAGGTGTTTATATCTAGCTGGATGGAGTCGTGTACTCTTAGTTGGCGAGAGACGATTGTTAGCTGCAGTGACACACAGTTCACCTTTTCTGATTTTGTATAGATTCGTAAGTCTAGTAGCTTTTAGAGGTGTTTAGTAAATGGTCTTTGTGTATCGTCTACGTGTCGACTTTGGAGGTGCTAGTGCAATGTTGATTCTAATAATCTTCAGCAAGCTACAGCTAGCTGAAGGGGTAGTTTATAAGTGAAAAGACCACCAAAGGGTTAACAATGAAAATACGTATCACCTACAGTTGTATATATACAGAGAGTTACGCCCTATCCAGAGGGTAGTGTGTATTGCTTCTCATTTTACACACCTTAAATGTAATCTTTTAGTGTGGTTATGCAACAATATGGGCGTTAATGTAAATAAAACCATCAAGTTACTATAACAAACGTTATGTCAAATGTTTAGTACATGTATTTTCCATATATATGAAACTGTGACAACTGTTTTTTTCAGTATCCAACGCACGAAAAAGTGTAGGTCTTATCGGGAGAAAGGGATTTATTGTTCTTTTCAATGTTTATACAAATTCCCTATTGCAGGCAATTGCTGTAAATCACTCCCATGGCCAATTTCATTGATCACTCAGAGAGTAGAAATGGTCTAAAAGTTAATTGTTGAAATTGACAATATTTTCCTTAAAGAGGTATGATCCAGACAAAAGTCAATATACTTTTTGAAAGCATTAATCTCCTTTCCCAGAAGTCCCATACTGTAAGTTCATAATTGTATGTATTCTACTCTGTGTGGTAATTTCATATGCACGATATTGAAATGTTTATGTATAAATCATTCGACTGTTTTGTAAAGAGCTAATTTCGTGCCCAAAGACAGGAGTGACATGGCTTCATGTAAATGTGTTGGGGTGTTTTGTATGGCACATGCATTGCACATGATGTGTTTATGTTAGTATTTAATGACTGCAACGCAATGAAACGTCCGTACACTTTAATGAAACAATGACAAGCATATATATATATATCAGATGTAGAATATATTTATTAAGTAATACAGTGCAATATTTGTACTTCAAAATACATAGTACATATATAATTGATTAAGAAGCAATTAACCAATGACCTCCACATAGCATGGCATGGTTGAGAGCTCACAAAGAATCTTGGTTTGCGTTTATCGAATATTGTTTGGTACTCAAATATTATGCCATATATGTTGTTGTCTATCACATCAGAGAAAATGGTTAGATGTCTCCACTTATTCATTCCACATGCCATAACATTGATGTATTTCAATATGAAACAAAATTAATCATCAAGTGCAGTGTAGTTACTAATTGGTGAGGAAAGTTTCAAAGGTGTACATTCAATGCAGCTGCAATACCGTTGTCGACTTCGCTAAAACCTCAATGCAAGTTCCTTCTCTATGTATATTGTAACAGTCTTTTTAATACAGGCAGTTATTTTTTTCCATTTCCATTATTAGTGTAAATTGAAGAATTCACATAAGTCGTTATGGATTTCCATTAGTCAGGAGATGAAGAACGAAAATGATCAAACCTGTTCTTATAGAACAATTATGATTAGGCCACTCTTTGCCACAATTAACGACAAGTTATAATTATGTAAATATGCAGGGTGTTTTGAATCATGGCGTTTCGTTTAACTAGATTGTTCAATAAATGGACCCTGTAATGTAAAATCATACGTACAAGTGATGATATCAACCCAAGGATGTGCTTGTAATTTCAAGATTTTCATAATTAATAACACATACATCATATTAGATAATAATCTAACACTCTATAGGTATTCCATAAAATAGATATACAACTGATATGATCCAAACTAACTATAAGAAACTAACTATAATAACCGACCTGTTGTTGATTATGACAACAGAAAAGGGTTAAGAGCAAATGATCCTTAAGATACAGATTACGAAGCCGAAAAACATATTCTATATAATATGATATGAAAGTCAATGTCACAAATGAAATGTAAGAAACATTTACAATTGTTGAAGTGGTACAAAGGCCATTGAATTCTCATTTGGTTGGAGTTGTTAAGGGTACGTTAACGGGAGTTAAGTGACTTCCAGTGGACATCGTCTCCGGATCAAACCCTTCTTTACCGTTTAACCAAAATGTTACGAAGAATCCTTTGCCCTAGAAAAATATTCATTTTAATCAACATATAAAACATTTGAGTTGGTCAACTACACAGTCATATACAACATAACAAAATAATCGTTACAAGCAATGTTATAATTAAAAGCCAGCTCATATCAGGATTGAAATTTAGATGTGACAATCAGTTGACCATTAGAGAAGAGCCAATCAAAGAGTTGGCCAAGAACAAAAGAATGACTTATGGATCCATTGATTAGATAACACTAATACGACAACCTGGGATTGAGTCCATGGCCTTTAAGAAGATGACTGACTATACAAAAAATACTTTAATAGAACTCACAGTCAAATCAAATTTTTAATATCGCCTGTTTTGTCCAAATGTTAACTTTTGCGTATAGTTTGAGGGTTTGTTCAATACCTTGAATATTGTGGATAAAACCCTCAAGTAATGTTAAATTACAAGACTGTTGGAAGTCATAAATTCATTCGTTCTGTATTCATCTTCATTCTGAAGGTAGAAAGATTTTTTTATATGAGATCATATTTCAATGCTTACCTCCAATTCTGTAACTCCTCGTTCTGTCACATAGTAACCTCCCAATTCCGTCAACACATCTAGGGTGGCCTTGCTCAAATGGATTCGATTTGCTATAGAAAATAATGTTGAAATCGATGTATTATTAGTGTTATGCCTACATATTACTACGTTGTTAATGTCGATGATGTTCACACCATAGCTACATGTAATGCATCTAAATATGACATGATAGTCAATCAGTCGATATAGTGTTTCAAGTTAAAATATTTCTGTTCGTCGGTAGTATTTCAATGCTTACCTTTTCATTTATTCTCATGGCACACTAGCTGATCCCTAGTTCTATCCAACATTTCCTACATAAATACAACTACCAGCATGCGGTTCCTAAAGCTACCATCGACGTCTGTGCATATTATTTGGTATGTTCGCGCTCTATTCATACCACATCTCTTATTTAAGTTATTTGTCATGCAATTAATTCATAAGCGACTGAAAGTAGATTTATTTTTACCTCCCGTAAGGGTACGGGAGGTATTAAAAGGGGAATGTCTGTCTGTCTGTCTGTCTGTCTGTCTGTGTCATCATTTTCTAAAAATCGGCTAGCTCAATTGTAATGAAATTTGGGATATATAATCTTTAGGGTAATAGCTAGACCTGATTAGGTTTTGAGCCAGCTCTGTTAATGTTTAATTAAAGAAATTTGCATATTAATGAAATCAACTAATTATGCAATACCTTAAGACTGCATACTTCAATTTCAATATAATTTAGTATATTCGTTAAACATAACAACATACATTTGTCCGATAAAATTCGTTGATGTATCTTACAGCGTTAATGAATAATTTGCATAATTAATTATTTTTGGTAATTGGGCTATATCTTACGACTGCATGCTTCAATTTCAATACAATTCAGTACATACATTTACCATAACAAATTGTGTATGTCCTATAAAGTTAGTTGATGTACCTTACAGTGTTAATAAATAATTTGCATAATTAATGATTTTCGGTAATTAGGCTATATCTTAAGACTGCATTAAGCAGTATCATACACTCTTACATACATTAACCTAAGAAAGCACGCTTGTCCAAAAAACAAAGCCTGTCACCATAGTTTTTTTTAGTTTAATGAGTTATTTGCATAATTAGTGATTCCCTTATGGGAGGCATTCAGTTTAAATCTGGTGCTAAATTTTCTTATACTGCCTTTCGCTACTTCTATTGAAACACCGCTAAACAACATCCTAGCTTAAGTTGTTGACATCACCTAAAAGAATAATAAATATAATCATGATGTTCACACCTTCGCCAGAAGTCTCCATACGCTCAGCAATGTTAACTGTATCACCAAATAAGCAGTAACGAGGCATTTTGGTACCAACAACACCAGCAACTGCAGGACCTGTAAAATAACGATGTCCCAAACGTAAGATTACTCATATCAAATATTACCACAATCAAGAAATGATTCACCCACCATTCGTGATAATAATTAACAGCAACATGTACAGCCTAAATATGGTGTAACACGGTAAAGAATTACAGATAGTATTGCTGCCTTTCTTCAGTTGTGTTTTATAAAAGTTCATTAGTAAAATATTACATCTTATATTACATGTATTAGCATTTTGTAGTTAGACAAACTCCTCATGGAATGTTTTCTGGTTACGTGGGATGCCAGGTGAGCAGATGGAAGAACAGACAGACAGACAGACAGACAGACAGACAGACAGACAGACAGACAGATAGACAGACAGACAGACAGACAGACAGACAGACAAACAAACAAGAGGTAAATAATTGTAACCATACTTCATACCAGAGTGAATGCCAATGCGTAATCTCATTACAGTGCCAGGAAGATGATCAATAGCTATACATGCTACATGATGTTTCAGATCCAATGCAAGGGTGGCAATTTCTCCAGCATGGTGCTTACCATTCCGATTAGGCACGCCTAAATAAATATACAAAAAAATCATTTCAAAGACGATACGTGTGAACAGGACATGAAACCAAAATATCGTTAGAAGGTGTGTCAATATAACTAATCTATAGCTTGGATGAAACTTCCAAAGGTCTGCCTTATATTATGTTGAGGTACACATCAGGACACATTGAATCTACCAGTTGACACGTTCGCTCAGCTGGTCAGAGCACCTTGACTAGAATGCTAGGGGCACGAGTTCGACTCCTACATATGTTAATTTCTTTCCTCGCATATGTAGGAGTAGAATCCACGCCCCTAGAATTCTAGCGAACGCGTCAACTGGTAGATTCCGTGTATCCTGATGTGTACCTCAATGTGATATAAGGCAGGGCTTTGGAAGTTTCATATAAATAAATTTCGTATAAATGACTCATATCAAACTAAGTCAGTTGGTTTTGCAAACGCCAGTTAACATTATCTAAAACTAGTATAATTACATACCTGATACCACCATGTATGCATCTCCGATAGTTTCTACTTTATAAACGTCATACTTGTCAATGCGTCCATCAAAGCACGTGTACAGCATGTTTAGCATTCGAATAACCTGTAGTGGACTACTCTGAGAGCAGATACTGGTGAAGCCAACGATATCAGAGAACAACACTGAGCAATTATCGAATGACTCGGCAGTAACTTGCTGGTTCTTCTTTAGTTGTTCGGCTACCGTCTTGGGTAATAAACGATAAAGTAGGGAGAGTGCCCTCTTCCGCTCTTTCTTCAACGCTATGTTCTGGCCCACAAGCGTTGATGCGAACAGTTGCATATTTGTAGTAAGCCGAGTTACAAGAAACAACACGAGAGGGCATATTGCAAACACTAACACAAGAACGAACGCTACCAAGACTAAATTTTGGCGATCGTTTGTAACTTCTTTTTCAAGTGTTTCTATAATTTGATCGGTTAACTGGTTTTGGATTTGGAGTAATATTTCCATATAGTTAGTCATGTTCGTAAACCAGTAGTTAGCTCCGACCCAAGATGGTTCCACTTCCACATTTTGCTTAATAGTGTTTCTCATATCAGTCATAGCCTTAACACCATCACCCGGTAGGTTATCCATAAGCTGATCATGCATTGTTTTTATTTCAGGAGCATACTGCCAGGAGGCTTCAAAGTTTCCCTGTGCACGGAAACTCTTCTCTAGATAATCAATGAAATGGTTATAATCATTGAACTTTCCCAGTGAGTAATAAACTGATCCTAGTGTACGTTCAATGCCAACGTCTTCTTTACTCACAATCAACAGTTGGTATCCAACCAGTATTGTCCATCCCTGGTTTGAACCTTCAAACCTGCCCACTGCATCGTATAGCCAATCGATAAAGAACTTTATTGCTGTGGAGTAGAATTCAATCTCAGCAAACAAGTCCGCATTAGAGATGTACAGATCACGACGATGGGTGTCAAGAAACTTCTGAAAAGATTCTTTTGAGTTTACTTCAACAAGAAGGTTGTCACTGTTGATCGGCCAACTTCGTAACTGCTGTAGTGCGTTGTCAGTTTCTGGATATGTGTCTGTCAGGAACTTGCGACTCAATGGGCTGATACTACTCAGATACAAGGTTGTCATGTCACGTTCATTTTGTAGGTGGTGTAGAAATTTGCCAAGATCTTTTCCAAAAGTGATGGCTTCTCGCACTTCAAAGGAAGCTTTGTTTGCATTTATCACTAATTTCAGGTTATTACTTGCAACGGCTATCAAGGTAGCAATAGGAATCATTGTCAGGGTCATCATCTTAAGCAACTGCCAACGTTTACCGGACTTCTTCTTAGGATCACAGCTCCATTTGCCATGTCGCTTTCCCCATCCAAAAAGATTTTGAACTGATTCCGAGGTATCACTCAAATCAGACAAACTGGCCAAAGAACTATATTCACTAAAAGTGAACAAGCTAAGGGCTGCACTCTGCGAATCGGCGGCAGCATGATGATGAGGGTGATGTGCCGACATCTTTGACGGAGAAGGATATGACACTGCGACTCCACAACTTTTCTAACAGACGTACCTGCAATCAAACATGGCAAAAGAAAACACGTCTACAATCACGAATCGGTATTTAAAAGACCATCTATCTTACGATATTCCTTTCAGGCAAATTGCATTCTAATATCGATAATGCCATTTGATAAGTTCAAGAGGTCGTAAAATGCAAAATTTGAGTAAAACGTACCTGAAAGATGGGCCAGCAGATTGTAAACCTGTTATATACAATTACGAGAATATCTCTTGAACAAACAGGAATATCGTCGGTTACTAACCAAGATAGAGAGAGTAACACGCTGATTCCATTAACAAAACGTTCCATTTTCCTTAATTGAAAGTAGTGGATATTTAGCTGGATAATGTATGCCATGTCTTGGTTTACCATAGCCGCTGCCTTGAAATTGCGAGGGGTGTGAGAGGAGGGGCTCTCTCCCGCAGTAAGAGAAATTTTGAAAAAAAGACGTTTCTGACGTCATTTTATACTGTTTTTAATTGATATAAGTTGGTTTCATGGGGTTAAAATTGACAAATTTCTTTCAAACTGCCATTACTTGTCATTACCGTCTTAATTATCATTTCCAATTTTCGTTACACAATTACAAGCTATGAGCACAGCCACTCGGTAAATCAGCAAACAAATGTGAAAACCGCGAGAGTGTTTGATGTTCCTTCACAATTAGGCAATATGTAAAGCATTCGCATCAATTTAAGTTGATCCTACTCGACTCTAGACGTACCTTTATTGATGGGGTGGTAGTGAAGCTTCATGTACGTGTTTGCACTACAGACTACGTATAATGAGAAGCGGAAGGGGTTGCTCGTCATTTTGTATCATATTAAGGTTTTAAAGTACGAGAAAACATTAGTTAGGTTTTCTTCAAAAACCCCCCCCCCATGAAATATGAACAAATTTGAATCTCTCCAAATATGTTTCCTTTGGAAAAAATTCACTTCCCAGCATCCCGAAAACCATCAATCCTCCCCAGAAGTTAAAATGAGCACTCTCTTAGGAAGACAAAACTGCTTGCAAGCTTGCTCTTTTGAAGATCGACCGACTTACCGGAAATTTGCATCTCGTCAAGTTACTAAGTACTAGGTTTGAAATTTAAAGTAGCTTTTCAGACTATTGCTATTGAGAAACCGATACAATGTGATATGCTGTAAACGACTTTTATATTGTTTCACAGTTTCCAGTTGTCCTGAACTGAACACTTCTCCGTAATTCGTTCACAGTAAATTCTTAACATAAAATATAATCTTGTATCGATTTACTGAGAACACATGCCCTGAAACGCTTTTGATAAATACATCTACTGGCGTTGTTTCCACAGGATAAAGTTTGACAACTTTGCATAGCTGCAGTTTTAAAACAAGTCGTTCAAAGATTGTGACATAGGGAATAATAACTATTGTATGATAGAATGTAACACTTGTACATTTAGTTCCTTGTACCATTTGATTTAGGGTCAAGCATTAGAAATTTCAAAAAAAGACGTTTGAGAAAAGATTTGATATGTGAATTCCGTATTATTATACCAACCTATGTTCTAAGAGTTCCACAAGTAACTACTGATACATGATTCAACGAGTAGTCAAATAAGTCATTAGTTACTTTATTAATAACAACAATGACAAATGTGTAGGCATTCCAGACCATGCCCCTTTTATATCTGTAAAGTAAGTTATCGAACTAAAATCATTCTTGCTGTTGAGTATAGTATAATTTAAAAGGCTATATATATTAATAGCAAGCAGGTAAGATTCAAGTTATTGTTCCAAAATATGTTTACGTGAAGGCAAAAACTCACCTTAGGATTCGTTGACGCATTGCAATCAATCCCAGCCACTGCAGGTCAGGGATCGCCATCAACTGAAAGTACATTCAAGCTTTACCAAGTATTACCGTCTCAATATATGCAACGCCCAACAGACATACTAATCAACACACAGAGTTGATGGACAGCGCTGTTGGATGCTACATGTATTAGTAAGTATCGTGTGCATTGATGTAATCGTTTCTTTCCGGTATTGACCACAAATATATAAGTTACCGTTGCTCACATTTATTTTAAAAGTACGTATATAATAGATACTTTGCATTAATACACTTTACAGTGTCGTTTCAGTACACTGGTTTGGGTTATCGATTGTTGTGATCAGTGGTCGTGCGTTTAGCTCGTACACTACTAATAACCTGCTGGGTTTTATTTATACATACATCTCACAGTTGAATAAATATCAACATTGAGCAATCCATCAAATTACCCAAATGCATTTATTTTATATATCAATATCTTTCACTCATTATGGATCCGACTCCAATTCTTGCAGTGTTATCCAGTGAATGGTATTCCCAAAGTTGTTGTTTACCACAGGTCTAGTGAACTCTGAGTTGGCTAGCTGTTTGATTTTAAGGCCCATGCAAGACAAGCAAATTATCTTCCGGTTTCAGTACGCGGCGGCCTTGTTGTCGGACAGTCATCGTTGGGGCGTGAACATCCAATGGTGACATGATATGCCAGAAAAAAGATTACCTGTGAGGTTGGCAACTTCAGACTGAAAACTCACATACGAGTCTTTAACTGTGCACTGTACAGTACTTTAATGGCTCATTAGCCTAGTTAATCCGTATTTCTCATATAGGAACAGCCCCCTCAGATTTCAAACAAGTAATTAATACTTACAAATCATGGATAACTTCGGAGATAATTATAGGTTAGTTATGAGCTGTTCCCATGTCAATAATTTCCCAACGCAAAATATTCCAGCTGACGCAACCCAAAGATGATTTTATATTTCAGGCGATAGAGCAGGGGGGAGTTAGTGCCCCTTTCCGTTCTTTCTTCAACGGTATTTTCTACATGTTCTACAATTGTATGCCCTATCTAGAGGGTAGTGTGTATTGCTTCTCATTTTACACATCATTAAATGTAATAGTTTGGTGTGGTTATACAAAAATATGGGCTTTAATGTAAATAAAAGCCTAGAGTTACTATAACAAACGTTATGTCAAATGTTTAGTACATGTATTTTCCATATAAATGGAACTGAGACAACTTTTTTTTCAGTATCCAACGCACGCAAAAGTGTAGGTCTTATCGGGAGAAAGGGATTTATTGTTCTTTTCAATGTTTATACAAATTCCCTATTGCAGGCAATTGCGGTAAATCACTCCCATGGCCAATTTCATTGATAACTCAGAGAGAAGAAAAGGACTAAAAGTTAATTGTTGAAATTGGCAATATTTTCCTTAAAGAGGTATGATCCAGACAAAAGTCAGTATACTTTCTGACAGCGTTAATCTCCTTTCCCTGAATTCTCATACTGTAAGTTCATAATTGTGTGGTAATTTCATATGCACAATATTGAAAGGTTTATGCATAAATCATTCGATTGTTTTGTAAAGAGCTTATTTCGTGCCCAAAGACAGGAGTGACATTGCTTCATGTAAATTTGTTGGAGTGTTTTGTATGGTACATGCATCGCAAATGATGTGTTTATGTTATTATGTAATGACTGCAACGCAATGAAACGTCCGTACACTTTAATGAAACAATGACAAGCATATATATATATATATATATACATGTATATATATCAGATGTAGAATATATTTATTAAGTAATACAGTGCAATATTTGTACTTCAAAATACATAGTACACATATAATTGATTAAGAAGCAATTAACCAATGACCTCGACATGGCATGGCATGGCATGGTTGAGAGCTCACAAAGAGGCTTGGTTGGCGTTTATCGAATATTGTTTGGTACTCAAATATTATGCTATATATGTTGTTGTCTATCACATCAGAGAAAATGGTTAGATGTCTCCCATTTAAAGACTCCACTTATTCATTCCACATGCCATAACATTGATGTATTTCAATATGAAACAAAATTAATCATCAAGTACAGTGCATTTACTAATTGGTGAGGAAAGTTTCAAATATGTACATTCAATACAGCTGCAATACCCTTGTCGACTTCGCTAAAACCTCAATTCATCAAGTTCCTTCTCTGTATATTGTAACAGTCTTTTTAATACAGGCAGTTATTTGTTTCCATTTCAATTATTAGTGTAAATTGAAGAATTCACATAAGTCGTTATGGATTTCCATTAGTCAGAAGATGAAGAACGAAAATGATCAAACCTGTTCTTATAGAACAATTATGATTAGGCCGTTATAATTATATAAATATGCAGGGTGTTTTGAATCATGGCGTTTTGTTTAACTAGATTGTTCAATAACCGGACCCTGCAACGTAAAATCATACGTAGAAGTGATGATATCAACCCAAGGATGTGCTTGTAATTTCAAAGATTTTCATAATCAATAATACATACATCATATTTGTTAATAATCTAACACTCTATAGGTATTCCATAAAATAGGTATACATCTTATATGATTCAAACTAACTATAAAAAAACTAACTATAATAACCGACCTGTTGTTGATTATGACAATAGAAAAGGGATAAGAGCAAATGATCCTCAAGATACGAAGCCGACAAACATATTCTATATAATATGATATGAAAGTTAAAGTCACAAATGAAATCTAAGAAACATTTACAATTGTTGAAGTGGTACAAAAGCCATTGAATTCTCATTTGGTTGGAGTTGTTAAAGGTACGTTAACGGGAGTTAAGTGACTTCCAGTGGACATCGTCTCCGGATCAAACCCTTCTTTACCGTTTAACCAAAATGTTACGAAGAATCCTTTGCCCTAGAAAAAAATATTCATTTTAATCAACATATAAAACATTTGAGTTGGTTAACTACAAAGTCATATACAACATAACAAAATAACCGTTACAAGCAATGTTATAATTAAAAGACAGCTCATATCAGGATTGAAATTTAGATGTGACAATCAGTTGACCATCAGAGAAGAGCCAATCAAAGAGTTGGCCAAGAACAAAAGAATGACTTATGGATCCATTGATTAGATAACACTAATACGACAACCTGGGATTGAGTCCATGGCCTAGTAAGAAGATGACTGACGACACAAGAAAAACTTTAATAGAACTCACAGTCAAATCAAATTTTTAATATTGCCTGTTTTGTTCAAAAGTTAACTTTTGCGTATAGTTTGAGGGTTTGTTCAATAACTTGAATATTGTGGATAAAACCCTCAAGTAATGTTAAATTACAAGACTGTTGAAAGTCATAAATTCATTCGTTCTGTATTCGTCTTCATTCTGAAGGCAGAAAGATTTTTTTTTATATGAGATCATATTTCAATGCTTACCTCCAATTCTGTAACTCCTCGTTGTGTTACATAGTAACCTCCCAATTCCGTCAACACATCTAGGGTGGCCTTGCTCAAATGGATTCGATTTGCTATAGAAAATAATGTTGAAATCGATGTATTATTAGTGTTATCCCTACATATTACTACGTTGTTAGTGATATTCACACCATAGCTACATGTAATGCATCTAAATATGGCATAAGACAGTCAATCAGTTAAAATATTTCTGCAAGTGAAGATATTTCTGTTCGTCGGTATTATTTCAATGCTTACCTTTTTATTTATTCTCTTGGCACACTAGCTGATCCCTAGCTCTATCCAACATTTCCGATATAAATACAACTAGCAGCATGCTATTTACTACTTTGTTCCTAAATCTACCATCGACGTCTCTGCATATTATTTGGTATGTTCGCGCTCTATTCATACCACATCTCTTATTTAAGTTATTTGTCATGCAATTAATTCATAAGCGACTGAAAGTAGATTTATTTTGCTATATTTTATTATACTGCCTTTCGCTACTTCTATTGAAACACCACTAAACAACATCCTAGCTTAAGTTGTTTACATCACCTAAAAGAATAATAAATATAATCATGATGTTCACACCTTCGCCAGAAGTCTCCATACGCTCAGCAATGTTAACTGTATCACCGAATAAGCAGTAACGAGGCATTTTAGTACCAACAACACCAGCGACTGCAGGACCTGTAAAATAACGATGTCCCAAACGTAAGATCACTCATATAAAATATTACCACAATCAAGAAATGATTCACCCACCATTCGTGATAATAATTAACAGCAACATGTACAGCCTAAATATGGTGTAACACGGTAAAGAATTCATGAGTGAAATATTACATCTTATATTACATGTATTAGCATTTCGTAGTTAGACAAACTCCTCATGGAATGTTTTCTGGTTATGTGGGATACCAGGTGAGCAGATGGAAGGATAGACAGACAGATAGACAGACAGACAGACAGACAGACAAGAAAACAAACAAACAAACAAACAGGAAAATAATTGTAACCATACTTCATACCAGAGTGAATGCCTATACGTAATCTCATTATAGTGCCAGGAAGATGATCAATAGCTATGCATGCTATATGATGTTTCAGATCCAATGCAAGGGTGGCAATTTCTCCAGCATGATGCTTACCATTCCGATTAGGCACACCTAAATAAATATACGAAAAAAATCATTTCAATGACGATACGTGTGAACTGGACATGAAACCAAAATATCGTTAGAAGGTGTGTCAATATAACTAATCTATAACTTGGATGAAATTTCCAAAGGTCTGCCTTTTATTATGTTGAGGTACACATCAGGACACATGGAATCTACCAGTTGATGCGTTCGCTCAGCTTGTCAGAGCACCTTGACTAGAATGCTAGGGGCATGGGTTCTGCTCCTACATACGCGAGGAAAGAAACTAACAGTAGGAGTAGAACCCATGCCCCTAGCATTCTGGTCAAGGTGCTCTGACCAGCTGAGCGAACGCGTCAACTGGTAGATTCTGTGTGTCCTGATGTGTACCTCAACGTGATATAAGACAGAGCTTTGGAAGTTTCATCCAAGTATAAATGACTCATATCAAACTAAGATGTTGGTTTTGCAAATGCCAGTTTACATTATCTAAAACTGGTATAATTACATACCTGATACTACCATGTATGCGTCTCCGATAGTTTCTACTTTATAAACATCATACTTATCAATGCGTCCATCAAAGCACGTGTACAGCATGTTTAGCATTCGAATAACCTGTAGTGGACTACTCTGAGAGCAGATACTGGTGAAGCCAACGATATCAGAGAACAACACTGAGCAATTATCGAATGACTCGGCAGTAACTTGCTGGTTCTTCTTTAGTTGTTCGGCTGCCGTCTTGGGTAGTAAACGATAGAGCAGGGAGAGTGCCCTTTTCCGTTCTTTCTTCAACGCTATGTTCTGGCCCACAAGCGTCGATGCGAACATTTGCATATTTGTAGTAAGCCGAGTTACAAGGAACAACACGAGAGGGCATATTGCCAGCACTAACACAAGAACGAATGCTACCATGACTAAATTTTGACGATCGTTTGTAACTTCTTTTTCAAGTTTTTCTATAATTTGATCGGATAACTGGTTTTGGATTTGGAGTAATATTTCCATATAGTTAGTCATGTTCGTAAACCAATAGTTAGCTCCGACCCAAGACGGTTCCACTTCCACATTTTGCTTAATAGTATTTCTCATATCAGTCATAGCCTTAACAACATCACCCGGTAGGTTATCCATCAGCTGATCATGCATTGTTTTTATTTCAGGAGCATACTGCCAGGAGGCTTCAAAGTTTCCCTGTGCAAGGAAACTCTTCTCTAGATAATCAATGAAATGGTTATAATCATTGAACTTTCCCAGTGAGTAATAAACTGATCCTAGTGTACGTTCAATGCCAACGTCTTCTTTACTCACAATCAACAGTTGGTATCCGACCAGGACTGTCCACCCTTGGTTTGAGCCTTCAAACCTGCCAACTGCTTCGTATAGCCAATCGATAAAGAACTTAATTGCTGTGGAGTAGAATTCAATCTCATCAAACAAGTCAGCATTAGAGATGTACAGATCACGACGATGGGTGTCAAGAAACTTCTGAAAAGCTTCTTTTGAGTCTACTTCAACAAGAAGGTTGTCACTGTTGATCGGCCAACTTCGTAACTGCTGTAGTGCGTTGTCAGTTTCTGGATATGTGTCTGTCAGGAACTTACGACTCAATGGACTAATACTACTCAGATACAAAGTTGTCATGTCACGTTCATTTTGTAGGTGGTGTAGAAAGTTGCCAAGATCTCTTCCAAAAGTGATGGCTTCTCGCACTTCAAACGAAGCTGTGTTTGCATTTATCACTAATTTCAGGTTATTACTTGCAACGGCTATCAAGGTAGCAATAGGAATCATGGTCAGGGTCAGCATCTTAAGCAACTGCCAACGTTTACCGGACTTCTTCTTTGGATCACAGCTCCATTTCCTGTGTCGTTTTCCCCAGCCAAAAAGATTTTGAACTGATTCCGATGTATCACTCAAATCAGACAAACTGGCCAAAGAACTAATTTCACTAAAAGTGAACAAGCTAAGGGCTGCACTCTGCGAATCGGCTGCAGCATGATGATGAGGGTGACGTGCCGACATCTTTGACGGAGAAGGATATGACACGGCAACTCCACAACTTGTTCTAACAGACGTACCTGCAATCAAACATGGCAAAAGAAAACACGTCTACAATCACGAATTGGTATGTAAAAGACCACCTAGATAGTATTTCACACTTGTACAGTTAGTTCCCTGTACCATTTTTAGATAGGGTCAAGCATTAGAAATTAACGGAAAAGACGTTTGAGAAAAGATTTCATATATGAATTCTGTATTATTATACCAACCTATGTTCTAAGAGTTTCGCAAGTAACTACTGATACATAAGTAGTCAAATAAGTTAACTCATCAGTTACTTTATTAATAACAACAATGACAAATATGTAGGCATTCCAGACCATGCCCCTTTTATATCTGTAAAGTAAGCTATCGAACTCAAATCATTTTTGCTGTTGATTATAGTATAATTTAAAAGGCTATATATAAATATATTAATAGCAAGCAGGTAAGATTCAAGATATGGTTCCAAAATATGTTTATGTGAAGGCAAAAACTCACCTTAGGATTCGTTGACGCATTGAAATCAATCCCAGCCACTGCAGGTCAGGGATCGCCATCAACTGAAAGTACATTCAAGCTTTACCAAGTATTACCATCTCAATATATGCAACGCCCAACAGACATACAGAGTTGATGGACATCGCTGTTGGATGCTACATGTATTAGTAAGTACCGTGTGCGTTGATATAATCGTTTCTTTCCAGTATTGACCACAAATATATTAGTTTCCTTTTCTCACATTTATTTTAAAAGTACGTATATAATAGATACTTTGCATTAATACTCTTTACAGTGTCGTTTCAGTACACTGGTTTGGGTTATCGGCTGTTGTGATCAGTTGTCGTGCGTTTAGCTCGTACACGTTCTTACCTGCTGGGTTTTATTTATACATACATCTCCCATTTGAATAAATATCAACATTGAGCAATCCATCAAATTACCCAAATGCATTTATTTGGTATATCAATATCTTTCACTCATTATGGATCCGACTCCAATTCTTGCAGTGTTATCCAGTGAATGGTATTCCCAAAGTTTTTGTTTACCACAGATATAGTGAACTCTGAGTTGGCTAGCTGTTTGATTTTAAGGCCCCTGCAAGACAAGCAAATTATCTACGGTTTCAGTACGTGGTGTCCTTGTTGTCAGACATTCGTCGTTGGGGCGTGAACATCCAACGGTGACATGATATGCCAGAAAAAAGATTACCTATGAGGTTGGCAGACTTTAGACTGAAAACTCACATACAAGTCTTTAATTGTGCACTGTACAGTACTTTAATGGCTCATTAGCTTAGTTAATCCGTATTTCTCATATATGAACAGCCCCCTCAGATTTCAAACAAGTAATTAATACTTACAAATCATGGATAACTTCGGAGATAATTATAGGTTAGTTATGAGCTGTTCCCATGTCAATAATTTCCCAACGCAAAATATTCCAGCTGAGGCAACCCAAAGATGATTTTATATTTCAGGCAATAAAGCAGGGAGAGTTAGTGCCCCTTTCCGTTCTTTCTTCAATCGTATGTTCTACATGTGCTACAATTGTACGCCCTATCTAGAGGGTAGTGTGTATTGCTTCTCATTTTACACATCATTAAATGTAATATTTTGGTGTGGTTATACAAAAATATGGGCTTTAATGTAAATAAAAGCCTAGAGTTACTATAACAAACGTTATGTCAAATGTTTAGTACATGTATTTTCCATATAAATGGAACTGAGACAACTTTTTTTTCAGTATCCAACGCACGCAAAAGTGTAGGTCTTATCGGGAGAAAGGGATTTATTGTTCTTTTCAATGTTTATACAAATTCCCTATTGCAGGCAATTGCTGTAAATCAAACCCCATGACCAATTTCATTGATAACTCATAGAGTAGAAAAGGACTAAAAGTTAATTGTTGAAATTGGCAATATTTTCCTTAAAGAGGTCTGATCCAGACAAAAGTCAGTATACTTTTTGATAGCGTTAATCTCCTTTCCCTGAATTCTCATACTGTAAGTTCATAATTGTATGTATTCTACTCTGTGTGGTAATTTCATATGCACGATATTGAAAGATTTATGCATAAATCATTCGATCGTTTTGTAAAGAGCTTATTTCGTGCCCAAAGACAGGAGTGACATTGCTTCATGTAAATTTGTTGGAGTGTTTTGTATGGTACATGCATCGCAAATGATGTGTTTATGTTATTATGTAATGACTGCAACGCAATGAAACGTCCGTACACTCTAATGAAACAATGACAAGCATATATATATACATGTATATATATCAGATGTAGAATATATTTATTAAGTAATACAGTGCAATATTTGTACTTCAAAATACATAGTACACATATAATTGATTAAGAAGCAATTAACCAATGACCTCCACATGGCATGGCATGGTTGACAGCTCACAAAGAGGCTTGGTTGGCGTTTATCGAATATTATATGGTACTCAAATATTATACCACATAGGTTGTTGTTTATCACATCAGAGAAAATGGTTAGATGTCTCCCATTTAAAGACAAAGTTAATTATCAAGCAAAGTGCAGTTACTAATTGGTGAGGAAAGTTTCAAAGATGTACATTCAATGCAGTTGCAATACCGTTGTCGACTTCGCTAAAAATTCAATTCATCAAGTTCCTTCTCTATGTATATTGTAACAGTCTTTTTAATACAGGCAGTTATTTGTTTCCATTTCCATTATTAGTGTAAATTGAAGAATTCACATAAGTCGTTATGGATTTCCATTAGTCAGAAGATGAAGAACGAAAATGATCAAACCTGTTCTTATAGAACAATTATGATTAGGCCATTCTTTGCCACAATTAACGACAAGTTATAATTAATTATGTAAATATGTAGGGTGTTTTGAATCATGGCGTTTTGTTTAACTAGATTGTTCAATAACCGGACCCTGTAACGTAAAATCATACGTACAAGTGATGATATCAACCCAAGGATGTGCTTGTAATTTCAAAGATTTTCATAATTAATAATACATACATCATATTTGTTAATAATCTAACACTCTATAGTTAGTCCATAAAATAGATATACATCTTATATGATCCAAACTAACTATAAAAAACTAACTATAATAACCGACCTGTTGTTGATAATGACAACAGAAAAGGGATGAGCAAATGATCCTTAAGATACAGATTACGAAGCCGAAAAACATATTCTATATAATATGATATGAAAGTCAATGTCACAAATGAAATCAAAGAAACATTTTTAATTGTTGAAGTGGTACAAAAGCCATTGAATTCTCATTTGGTTGGCGTTGTTAAAGGTACGTTAACGGGAGTTAAGTGACTTCCAGTGGACATCGTCTCCGGATCAAACCCTTCTTTACCGTTTAACCAAAATGTTACGAAGAATCCTTTGCCCTAGAAAAAACATTCATTTTAATCAACATATAAAACATTTGAGTTGGTCAACTACACAGTCATATACAACATAACAAAATAACCGTTACAAGCAATGTTTTAATTAAAAGCCAGCTCATTTCAGGATTGAAATTTAGATGTGACAATCAGTTGACCATTAGAGAAGAGCCAATCAAAGAGTTGGCCAAGAACAAAAGAATGACTTATAGATCCACTGATTAGATAACACTAATACGTCAACCTGGGATTGAGTCCATGGCCTTTAAAGAAGATGACTGACTATACAAAAAATACTTTAATAGAACTCACAGTCAAATCAAATTTTTAATATCGCCTGTTTTGTCCAAATGTTAACTTTTGCGTATGGTTTGAGGGTTTGTTCAATACCTTGAATATTGTGGATAAAACCCTCAAGTAATGTTAAATTACAAGACTGTTGAAAGTCATAAATTCATTCGTTCTGTATTCGTCTTCATTCTGAAGGCAGAAAGATTTTTTTATATGAGATCATATTTCAATGCCTACCTCCAATTCTATAACTCCTCGTTCTGTTACATAGTAACCTCCCAATTCCGTCAACACGTCTAGGGTGGCCTTGCTCAAATGGATTCGATTTGCTATAGAAAATGATGTTTAAATTGATATATTATTAGTGTTATGTCTACATATTACTACATTGTTAGTGATGTTCACACCATAGCTACATGCAATGCATCTAAATATGACAGTCACTCAGTCGATCTTTAGCGATGGAAGTTAAAATATTTCTGTCCGTTAGTAGTATTTCAATGCTTACTTTTTCATTTATTCTCATGGCACACTAGCTGATCCCTGGTTCTCTGCAACATTTCCTATATAAATACAACTAGCAGCATGCAGTTTACTTCTTTGTTCCTAAAGCCACCATCGACGTCTGTGCATATTATTTGGTATGTTCGCGCTCTATTCATACCACATCTCTTATTTAAGTTATTTGTCATGCAATTAATTCATAAGTGACTGAAAGTAGATTTATTTTGCTAAATTTTCTTATACTGCCTTTCGCTACTTCTATTGAAACACCGCTAAACAACATCCTAGCTTAAGTTGTTTACATCACCTAAAAGAATAATAATTGGAATCATGATGTTCACACCTTCGCCAGAAGTCTCCATACTCTCAGCAATGTTAACTGTATCACCAAATAAGCAGTAACGAGGCATTTTGATACCAACGACACCAGCGACTGCAGGACCTGTAAAATAACGATGTCCCAAACCTAAGATTACTCATATCAAATATTACCAAAGGCCACTTCTTCAAAGCATCCTGCTTTACACACTGTAACAATTTCATGTGGTGTCTAAGACACACAAACGTCTGGTCTGTTGAACTTAGTAAATTTTGACATTAACTCTCAAATGCTAAGCATTTATGAACATCAGAAGATGTCGCTTTCAACGTGGAAGAGAGCGCTCGAGCAGTCAGTAGACGTCTATGCGACAGAGTTTTTGGTGACCATCCCGCTTCCCACTGATATTTCTCGTGTCTCCTTTTTAACCTCTCTCTCTCGCTGTGTCTTTTAGTACAGTACGTACGTCCAGTGTCTATATCAAATTTAAAAAAGTGTTGTATGAAACGCTCAAACTTCAATGATTCTTCATCCAAATTAGATGGTACTCTGCTGTGATAGTAGTCCTGCTTGCATACGGAGTAAGTCGTCCCTCCCTTGAGCGAAATGTGTGAATTTCACCGTCTGCAAGCAGGACTAGTTACCCTGATAGTGACTCTTCAGAATCACAATATCACAATTTACGACCTGTTTTCTTGGTCGCGGTCCAATGGATGTTTCGTATCTCGTCAGCCATCTAGGTCCGTGGAATCGTGAAAAGGGGGTACCTTTTCAGATCACCCTCCGCGAATATGGGTAGGATGCCACTTTTCTACTCTCTCTCTCTCTCTCTGGGAAGAAACTTCCCCAATGAAGGCTCGGGGAGAAAGGTCCCGTAATCCAGCTAAGCTAGGACCGTGTGCAGTGTATGGATTAGGTGTCCTTGAAGGTAAAACATCCCAGATCTCGGAAAGAAGGGGGTTTTTGCAGTGATTTTCTCCCAGATTCACTTTAAAAAGGGGAGGGGGTTCTTTTTCATTGACATATTACTGGAAAAGGGGTACTTATGAAATTTCGCAAACAAGCATGGGTACCCACCCATACATCCAGTGACTGCCACTGCGGAGAGTCAGAATTGTATGGGGTGTTGGTCATCGAAAACACCCATCGTGAAGACTGTCTGTACTGTCAATCTATGTTGACGACTCTTTGATGCGTTCTGTTTTAGAGTCATAAGAGCTTAGCATTTGGATGTTTTCTGCAACAAGTTACTCTAAAATAGAAGGCATCAAGGGTTGTGTCAACCACATTCGATACAGAGGTAAGTTGGTGTGGTTTCGCGTGGACTGTTTGTTTTGTCACCTCTAACTGACGCATCTTTTGCTGTGTCCTATTGTAAAGTAAATTGCTGCACAAAACGGCAATTGCTAAGCTCTTATATGACCAAGATTATGTGTATCTAAAACAAGGATTGTGTGTGTGTCTCAAACACCCAAATGCTAAGCTTTTATGACAAAGAGTGTATTAACATTTCTTAGTTAGACAAACTCCTCATGAAATGTTTTCTGGTTATGTGGGATGCCAGGTGAGCAGATGGAAGGACAGACAGACAGATACATAATTGTAACCATACTTCATACCAGAGTGAATGCCTATACGTAATCTCATTATAGTGCCAGGAAGATGATCAATAGCTATGCATGCTACATGATGTTTCAGATCCAATGCAAGTGTGGCAATTTCTCCAGCATGGTGCTTACCATTCCGATTAGGCACACCTAAATAAACATACCAAAAAAATCATTTCAAAGACGATACTTGTGAACAGTACATGAAACCAAAATATCGTGAGAAGGCGTGTCAATATAACTAATCTATATATGTTAATTTCTTTCCTCGCATATGTAGGAGTAGAACCCACGCCCCTAGCATTCTAGTCAAGGTGCTCTGACCAGCTGAGTGAATGTGTCAACTGGTAGATTCCATATGTCCTGATGTGTACCTCAATGTGATATAAGGCAGAGCTTTGGAAGTTTCATCCAAGTATAAATGACTCATATCAAACTAAGTCAGTTGGTTTTGCAAACGCCAGTTTACATTATCTAAAACTGGTATAATTACATACCTGATACCACCATGTATGCATCTCCGATAGTTTCTACTTTATAAACGTCATACTTATCAATGCGTCCATCAAAGCACGTGTACAGCATGTTTAGCATTCGAATAACCTGTAGTGGACTACTCTGAGAGCAGATACTGGTGAAGCCAACTATATCAGAAAACAACACTGAACAATTATCGAATGACTCGACAGTAACTTGCTGGTTCTTCTTTAGTTGCTCAGCAGCCGTCTTGGGTAATAAACGATAGAGCAGGGAGAGTGCCCTTTTCCGCTCTTTCTTCAATGCTATGTTCTGGCCCACAAGCGTTGATGCGAACATTTGCATATTTGTAATAAGTCGAGTTACAGGGAACAACACGAGAGGGCATATTGCCAGCGCTAACACAAGAATGAATGCTGCCAAGACTAAATTTTGATGATCGTTTGTAACTTCTTTTTCAAGTTTTTCTACAATTTGATCGGTTAACTGGTTTTGGATTTGGAGCAGTATTTCCATATAGTTAGTCATGTTCGTAAACCAGTAGTTAGCTCCGACCCAAGACGGTTCCACTTCCACATTTTGCTTAATAGTATTTCTCATATCAGTCATAGCCTTAACAACATCACCCGGTAGGTTATCCATCAGCTGATCATGCATTGTTTTTATTTCAGGAGCATACTGCCAGGAGGCTTCAAAGTTTCCCTGTGCACGGAAACTCTTCTCTAGATAATCAATGAAATGGTTATAATCATTGAACTTTCCCAGTGAGTAATAAACTGATCCTAGTGTACGTTCAATGCCAACGTCTTCTTTACTCACAATCAACAGTTGGTATCCGACCAGGACTGTCCACCCTTGGTTTGAGCCTTCAAACCTGCCAACTGCTTCGTATAGCCAATCGATAAAGAACTTAATTGCTGTGGAGTAGAATTCAATCTCATCAAACAAGTCAGCGTTAGAGATGTACAGATCACGACGATGGGTGTCAAGAAACTTCTGAAAAGCTTCTTTTGAGACTAATTCAACAAGGAGGTTGTCACTGTTGATTGGCCAACTTCGTAACTGCTGTAGTGCGTTGTCAGTTTCTGGATATGTGTCTGTCAGGAACTTGCGACTCAATGGACTAATGCTGCTTAGATACAAAGTTGTCATGTCACGTTCATTTTGTAGGTGGTGTAGAAAGTTGCCAAGATCTCTTCCAAAAGTGATGGCTTCTCGAACTTCAAACGACGCTTTGTTTGCATTTATCACTAATTTCAGGTTATTACTTGCAATGGCTATCAAGGTAGCAATAGGAATCATTGTCAGGGTCATCATCTTAAGCAACTGCCAACGTTTACCGGACTTCTTCTTTGGATCACAGCTCCATTTTCCATGTCGTTTTCCCCAGCCAAAAAGATTCTGAACTGATTCTGATGTATCACTCAAATCAGACAAACTGGCCAAAGAACTAAATTCACTAAAAGTGAACAAGCTAAGGGCTGCACTCTGCGAATCGGCTGCAGCATGATGATGAGGGTGACGTGCCGACATCTTTGACGTAGAAGGACACGGCAACTCCACAACTTGTTCTAACAGACGTACCTGCAATCAAACATGGCAAAAAAAACACGTCTACAACAGTGAATTGGTATTTAAAAGACCACCTATCTTAGGATATTCCTTTCAGGCAAATTACATTCTGATATCAATAATTGCATTTGATAAATTCAAGAGGTCGTAAAATGCAAAACTTGAGTAAAACGTGCCTGAAAGATGGACCAGCAGATTCTAAACCTATTATATATAATTACCAGAACATCTCTTCAGCAAACAGGAATATCGTCGGTCACTAACCAATATAGAGAAAGTAAAACACTGATGCCATCAACAAAACGTTCCATTTTCCTTAACTGAAAGTAGTACGGCCTTGAAATTGCGAGGGATGTGAGAGGAGGGGCTCTCTTCCGCAGTATGAGAAATTTAGTTTCTGACATCATTTTATACTGGTTTTAATCGATATTCTAAGTTGGTGTCATGCTGTTAAAAATGACAAATTTCTCAAAATGGTATTACTTGTCATACCGTCTTAATTATGATGTTTTCCAATTTTCGTTACACAAATACAAGCTATGATAAATCAGCAAAAAATGTGAAAACCGCGAGTGTTTCATGTTTGTTTCCTTCACAATTAGGCAATATGTATTCGCATCAGTTTAAGTTGAGCCTACTCGACTCTAGTCATACCTTTAGTGATGGGGCCGGGGGTAGTAGTGAAGCTTCATGTACGTGTGAGCACTAAAGACTACGTATAATGAGAAGCGCAAGGGATTGTTAGTCATTTTGTGTCAAACTAAGGTGTGTCAAAGGAAGGTACAAGACACATTAGCTAGGTTTTCTTCAAACACCCCCCCCCCCCCCATACCCATGAAATATGAAAAAATTTGAATCTCTCCAAACTTGTTTCCTTGGGGGAAATTCACTCCCAGCCTCCCGAAAACCATCCATCCTCCCCAGAAATTAAAATGAGCACTCTCTCAGGGAGACAAAACTGCTTGCTTGCTCTTTTCATGATCGACCGACTTACCGGAAATTTGCATCTCGTCAAGTCAAGTACTAAGTTTGAAAAGAACTTTTCAGACTACTGATATTGAGAGTCCGATACAATGTGATATGCAATAAACGACTTTTATATTGGTTCATAGTTTCCAGTTGTCCTGAACTGAACACTTCTCCGTAATTCGCTCACATTAAATTCTTAACATAATATATATATACTCTTGTATCGATTTTTAATACTGAGAACACATGCCCTAAAACGCTTTTAATAAATACGTCTACTGGCGTTGTTTCCACAGGATAAAGTTTGACAACTTTGCATAGCTGCACTTTTAAAAAAAGTCGTTCAAAGATTTGACATATGGAATAATAAATATTGTATGATAGAATTTAACACGTGTACAGTTAGTTCCCTGTACCATTTTTAGTTAGGGTCAAGCATTAGAAATTTCAAAAAAAAGACGTTTGAGAAAAGATTTGATATATGAATTCCGTATTATTATACCAACCTATGTTCAAAGAGTTCCGCAAGTAACTACTGATTCATGATTCAACGAGTAGTCAAATAAGTTAACTCATTTGTTACTTTATTAATAACAACAATGACAAATGTGTAGGCATTCCAGACCATGGCCCTTTTATATCTGTAAAGTAAGCTATCGAACTCAAATCATTTTTGCTGTTGAGTATAGTATAATTTAAAAGGCTATAGATATATTAATAGCAAGCAGGTAAGATTCAAGTTATGGTTCCAAAATATGTTTTGTGAAGGCAAAAACTCACCTTAGGATTCGTTGACGCATTTCAATCAATCCCAGCCACTGCAGGTCATGGATCGCCATCAACTGAAAGTACATTCAAGCTTTACCAAGTATTACCGTCTCAATATATGCAACGCCAAACAGACATACAGAGTTGATGGACATCGCTGTTGGATGCTACATGTAGTAGTGAGTATCGTGTGCGTTGATATAATCGTTTCTTTCCGGTATTGACCACAAATATATTAGTTTCTGTTGCTCACATTTATTTTAAAAGTACATATATAGTAGATGCTTTACAGCAATAATCTTTACAGGGTCGTTTCAGTACAGTGGTTTGGGTTATCGGTTGTTGTGATCAGTGGTCGTGCGTTTAGCTCGTACACGTTCTACTAATAACCTGCTGGGTTTTATTTATACATACATCTCCCATTTGAATAAATATCAACATTGAGCAATCACTTCATTGACATACATATATACCATTTCGACTATCAAATTACCCAAATGCATTAATGTGTCCTTTTATTGGATTCGGAGTGGTCTGCAGCCTACATGAACATTCACGGACACTGCTTATCGATTGCAACATTTGGTTTGTAGCTTATCCGTTCTGCTTTTCGCCATAATTTTTTCTGCAAGAGATTTGTAGTCTTGAGCCCAATTTCAACCCCCATTGCTGACAGGCTATTGTTCATGGTCTTCTGCATTCATATGTTAATATCAACTATGCAATACAGTAGAAAATTGTTGCACCTGTTTAACAAGCCATCGACCAGAGAGAGATTACCAGTAGCAGTTTGGAATACAATTAAGTCATGTGGAATACGAGCCAAACAACCTACCCACAGAGGGATGAGATCGGATGCTCTGAAAATCAGCAAAGACTGTATGATACAACCTCGATCAAACAACTTACAATTGACAAAAGAGTTCGAACAGTCAGTCGATTTTTCGAATGGTACAAGATGTATACCCACAGTGATAAACGTTTTCCAGCGTCAGTGTCATCCTTATGTCCGTTCAACGAATTTGTCGAATCTAGTAACTTTCCGCAGAGAATCTGCATTATTGAAAGCTCGTAATGTTCAGTTCACCTTATGGAATGCTAGATCCATGAATGGGAAGTTACAGTCTATCTCCGATTCCATCCTTCAGAATAAAACTGATGTATTTATGGTAACTGAAACGTGGTTTAAAGAATCTAGCGACAACATTACAGCGCGGTTATCATCATCCTTAAGCGGTTACAACATATACCAAGTTCCACGCGCAAAACAAAAGGGAGGAGGCACTGCTGTTATCACCAAATCAAATTTAAAATTCAAACCGAATAAGACACTGTCGTTTAAATCGTTCGAAGTCATTGATGGACACATTAACATTCAATCATCTGTTGTTCGTCTTCTCGTCATCTATCGGCCACCAAAGGGGACTATTAATGACTTTCTACGCGAATTCTTCTCCCTCTTGGAGAATGTAATTTGCTCACAGGGGAAGCTTATTATCGCTGGTGACTTTAACATTCATGTTGACAATCCTACTGATAAAGACAGCGAAAAATTCTGTGATCTACTGAATTCAATGGGACTCATTCAACATGTGATTGGTCCAACACATTCTAAAGGCCACACCTTGGATCTGGTTATCACTCGAGCAGCTGACTCTTGTGTCAATGAGATCAAGTGTGATTGGCTCTTGCCGTCTGATCATGCTGCTCTTCATTTTTCAACTGTATTCAAGCGTCCACGTCAACAAATGCTTCTTCGATCTACTAGAAAACTTGCCAACATTGACATGAGTGTTCTTCAACAAAAGCTTGCGGCATCGCCATTACCTGGTTTATCAGAAATCGATCTGTGTGCTACTGAGCTCGTTGACAGGTACAATAACGCGATGACCTCAGTGATCGACGATGTTGCACCTGTCATCCAAAAATACGTTTTGGATAAAGTCCGTGCTCCGTGGTTCACGGAAGAATTTTTGTCGGCCCGCCGAAATCTGCGTCAATTGGAAAGGCAATGGAAAAAAACTGGTCTTGTTGTCCATGAGCAAATATTTAAATCTGCACGAAATCTGTACACGGCAAAGTTGTGCGATGCACATTCATCCTATCATCGCAATCGTATTACTGATGCTGATACTAAATCCCTGTTTCGTATAATTGACGACATCGCGGGCAATAAGAGTGAACTTGCTTCAACTAGACCAGACGTGGACTCAAATGAATTACCAGACATCTTCGCCAAGTTCTTCATTTCTAAGATCGAAAAGATTCGCGAGGCGATGTCATTTGTTCCACCAGTTGGCTCTTCTTTAAACGTTAGTTTCAGTTTGTTCTCTTTTGAGACAGTATCTATCGAATTTGTTGAGAAGCTCATACGGTCGTTACCTGCTAAATCCGCAAGTCAAGATCCGATACCAACAGTACTTGTAAAGCAATTGTTACATCAAATATCCCCTGCAATTACACATATCATCAATACTTCATTAATGTCAGGTGAATTTCCACAATCATGTAAATCTGCAATTGTACGCCCTTTGCTAAAAAAGCCTGGACTTGACAAAAATGTCTATAAAAACTATAGACCAGTTTCCAATTTACCTTTCATCTCAAAGTTGATTGAAAAATCAGTTTTAATTCAAATTAATTCGTATCTGTGCAGCAATAATTTGTATGCAAAAAGTCAGTCTGCCTACCGAGAGGGCCACAGCACCGAAACTGCACTCATTCGTGTCCAAAATGATGTGCTGCGAGCCCTCGATCGGCGGGAGGACGTTATTTTGATTCTACTTGACCTATCAGCTGCTTTCGACACCATCGACCATAACATTCTGATACACAGACTCCGCCATAGGTTTGGCATTCAAAGTACAGTATTAGACTGGATAACCTCATATTTACAGAACAGAACAATGAAAGTACGTATTGGTTCGGTGGTGTCGGAAGCACAGTCACTTGATTGTGGGGTCCCCCAGGGTTCTGTCCTTGGACCTGTATTATTTAGTCTTTATACAGCGCCCCTGGAGGACATCATCAGTAAACACCGTTTAGAAAGTATGTTCTACGCTGATGACTCCCAACTGTATGTCGTGTGCCCCGGTGGTTGCGTCCCAAGTGAACAAATTGAGGGATGTATTTACGAAATTCGTCAGTGGATGGCTAACAACATGCTTGCACTTAATGATGGCAAGACAGAGGTAATAAAATTCTCCTCGAAGTTTGGAAATGGGGACGGGCCACGGGAGTGCGACATACAAGTTGGGAGTGCCATAGTTCATTCTTCTTCGATTGTTCGAGACCTTGGTGTCACACTTGATGCATCAATGACAATGACATCTCACATTACTAGTATATGTAAGTCAGCGTCCTTTGCTCTTTGGAAAATAGGAAAAATCCGTAATCTTTTAGATCAACAGTCCACAGAAAAATTAGTGCATGCGTTCGTTACATCTCGTCTTGACTACTGTAATTCTCTACTTTATGGCTTGCCAGATTATCAAATCCATAAGCTCCAGTCAATTCAGAATGCTGCTGCACGCCTAGTCATGAAAACACCCAGAACAGACCATATTACACCAGTACTTCATAATTTACATTGGCTGCCCATACAAAAACGGATAAAGTTCAAAATTCTATGTTTAACATACAAGGTTTTAAGTAACATGTCCCCTGTTTATCTCAGAGAACTGTTAGAAATCCGTTCTTCTGGTCGTACCCTTCGTTCCTCTACCGAAGGTGCTCATACACTTCGCCAGCCAATTGCCAACA